>NC_092269.1:4071727-4076727 GCF_036320965.1 Panulirus ornatus
GTCTCAAAAGCAACGCTCAAAATTAGCTTAGAGAGAAACTCCTGGCCATTTTCTGTGTGTCACTGGCGTTCAAAAATATTCATTCATATCTTTAGAACGTCAGTGGAACGTCAGTATCATTATTTTCCTTGTATATTTTAAACGCACTTGACGTTATCTTCACGAACCTGACATTTATATATTCATTTTTTCCATGCGCTGCCGACGATAATTTCCAGTGATAATGACGGGGTTCACCTTTATTTATGCATTATTATTACTGCAGGTGGTTATATGTATTGGAAGGGGAGTCGATCACGGGTACTCGTCGTTCTTGAGTTGAACCACCAGCCCTTAAATAGATAATGAATGAATGATAAAGTAAATAAAAAAAAATGGGAGACGGGAAGAACACGTTGGCTGTTATAAACGTTCGTTGATCTGTGGCGTTTAAATGCCACTCGTGGCTGTCTGTGTTTATTGTCTGCGTGTCCTTGTCTTTGTTTGTTTTTCTTTGTCCGCGTCTCTCTCTCTCTCTCTCTCTCTCTCTCTCTCTCTCTCCTCTCTCTCTCTCTCTCTCTGTAAAGGTCCATAGGTTTAGTACGGTATAGCTTTTTTTTTTTTTTTTTATATTTTTTTGTATTTGAAGTTCGAAGAATATACGAAAAAAAAATGTCTTAAATCTTTGGGTTGCATTAACGTTTTCTGGTCGTCTTCCGGCCTCGCCCAAACAGCCTCGTTCGGGACCCCAGTGGTCAATAATTGCTGTTTGGCTTCAGTTGGTAATTAAAGGTTTGTGTGTGTGTGTGTGTGGGGGGGGATATGATCGAACGTGCCCTGTATGTGTGTGTGTTTATGTGCATATTGTACATACAGGCTTTTTAATGGGTTGATGGATTCGCCGGTGCGATGGGCGTATACGCCATTGCTCTTATGGGCGTATACGCCATCGCTCTTATGGGCGTATACGCCATCGCTCTTCGCAGCGTAGTTGTGGAGACGGGAGGTTTAATACGCACGGCCGTTCCCCCTGACTGCTAAGTGAAACGGTTACTCTCATGTAAACTGTTGTTTAGTAAACTGTTGTAAACTGTTGTCTGGTAAACTGTTTAGTAAACTGTTGTCTAGTAAACTTGTAGACTGTGGTCTTGTAAACTGTTGTCTAGTAAACTGTTGTAATCTGTGGTCTGGTAAACTGTCTTAAACTTCTGTAAACTTGTCTGGCAAACTGTCGTAAATTTGTCTGGTAAACTGCGGTAAACTGTCGTAAATTTGTCTGGTAAACTGCTGTACACTTGTCTGGTAAGCTGTTGTAAACTGTCGTCTGGTAAACTGCCGTAAATTTGTGTGGTAAACTGGTGTAAACTTTGTCTGGTAAACTGGTTGGCGAATTAGGTCATGACTGTAAGGTCAACAACATGATTATCTTGATAGTGTGTGAAGATCAATATTGGTCATGTGGCGTTGTCCCGACCCGGATATACCAGAGCAGGTCAACTGAGGTTATCTTTAGTGTAGCTGTAATACTCTCTCCTCTCTCTCTCTCTCTCTCTCTCTCTCTCTCTCTCTCTCTCTCTCTCTCTCTCTCTCTCTCTCTCTCTCTTGGCGGCTGACGCAACATGCCCTGCATTCTTACCCTCTCCCTCCCTCCGCCTGTCCACACCCTCCACCTTTCCCCCCCCCCCCCCACACACACACACACATACACACACACACACACACACACACACACACACCCAGCCAGGCGGTGTACGCCACGTCTCGTAACCCCCCCCCCCCCACACACACACACTCCCTCCTCCTCCAGATCTCAACAGCGCTCTCTCTCTCTCTCTCTCTCTCTCTCTCTCTCTCTCTCTCTCTCTCTCTCTCTCTCTCTCTCTCTCTCTCTCATATATATATATCCTTCCCCCTCCATAGGGAGGAAGGGGGGTTCATTTGACCTTATGAAGACTGTTGTTAATATGGTTAGTCGATAGTATGTTTCTTTGTCATGGCTTTGTGATACGTTAGTACCTTTGTGACATTCATTATTATTATTATTATTATTATTATTATCATATTATTATTAATGATCATATGATATTGATAATTGTTATTATTATAGGCATTTTATAGATCAATGGTTCTTTTTGAAAGTTCGATTCCCGGGTTAATGGGCACACACACCCACTAACCCACCCCACAACCACAACCCACAACACACACCAACACACAACAAACCACAACCCACACACACACACACACAACACACACACACACACACCACACCACACACCACACCCACACACCCACACACACACACACACCCACACACACACACACACACACACACACACACACACACAGCACTACGTCATACCTCCTTCCTCTTCCCTCCCCCTCCCAAGTCACTGCCGCAGAACCCCCCCCCCCCTCCTCTCCTCTTCCCTCCCCCACTAATGACAGTGTGGGGCTTCAAAGGAAGGTTGGGGGGGGGGGCAGGTGGGGGAGAGAATAGTTTGGATGGGGCTTTTCCTCATGGGGGGAGGGGGAGGGGGGGTGCTTGGTCAAGTTCTTACTTGGGGGGGGGTGTAAGTGGGATATCCCGGGACCACTGTGGGGGATGTCACAGTGGAGTTCCCAGACGTTGTGAGGTGGTGGGTGGGGGAGGATTCTCCTCCCCCTCTCCTCCCCCTTCTCCTCCCCCGCTCTCCCCCCCTCTCTCTCCCCCCCCCCCCAGTCGTAGCAGCAGGTGCAATGAACACCAGCGTTTGCGTCAGCCGGGTTCTCCCCTGTTGGTCCGTTATTTTCCCGACGTTTTATAAATATATCCGGACTCTCTCTCTCTCTCTCTCTCTCTCTCTCTCTCTCTCTCTCTCTCTCTCTCTCTCTCTCTCTCTCTCTCACATCGACTTGGCGTGTGTGTGTGTGTTTGGGCCCACCCGGCTCTCTCTCTCTCTCTCTCTCTCTCTCTCTCTCTCTCTCTCTCTCTCTCTCTCTCAACAAAAATATATATGTATTCCTGCATCTGCTCCCTGGAGGGGGGACATATTTTTTTTTTTAATCGCCCTGAATGAATGAATGAGGTAGCCAGCTAGCGTGTACCCTGGTGTGTGTGTGTGTGTGTGTTGCACGTGTTTTGTCACACAAAATTTACAGGAATTGGTGTCAGAGAAGAGAAGCAAAGATTGTGGAATAGTTGGGCGACACAGAGGAAGAGACAGAGGTGGAATGGGGTGCGGGAAAATGAGAGAGAGAGAGAGAGAGAGAGAGAGAGAGAGAGAGAGAGAGAGAGAGAGAGAGCCGGGTGGGCCCAAACACACACACACACACACGCCCGGCCGGTGAGAGAGAGAGAGAGAGAGAGAGAGAGAGAGAGAGAGAGAGAGAGAGAGAGAGAGACTTACGGACCGAAAGTGACAGTCACCGAGAGAAAGTGATTGTCGTTAAGGGAGAGACGTAGATCATGAAGGGAGGAATGGCACCGTAAAAGGAAAAAAAAAAAGAAATTAAAAAACTCACAAAGGGAGATAAAGTGACGCACAAAGAGAGCGTCACAAAGGGAAAGTGACGGCATCACATGGGGAGAGGATGCTTCCCAGAAAGGGGGGGACGGGGGGGAAGTAGTACCCCACACATGAGGAGAGGGGTAGCGTCACAAAAGGAGAGTGAGTGACTCACAAATGGCGTCACACAGAGGGAGGGGACGGCGTCACAGAGAGAGAGAGAGAGAGAGAGAGAGAGAGAGAGAGAGAGAGAGAGAGAGAGAGAGAGAGGGAAGATTGCGTGGGGTGGTGGGAGAAAGAGAGGAGGCGAGATTATGGGGAAGAGGGTTGAAAGTAGAGGGTTGGTGTTGGGGTGTGGTTAGGGGGCAGAGAGTTGATACAGTAGAGGTAGAAAGAGTAGACAGGAAAATTTTGTCCACACACACACACACACACACACAGAACTGCTGCCTTGTGTGTGTGTGTATATATAACATTATACACCAAAAGGCTCCAGAAGGATCAGGTGATCATTCAGACGTTTCACTTGATCAGTTCCATTGGTGAGACGCGTTCCGAAGTAGGTTCGGGTATTTCTGACCCTCGCTGGTAGCCTTTACGAGTGATTGAGAACGCTTGAATGCACTTTATTATTCAATAATCACCCCCAAAGAACAGGTTGTATAGAAAGAGAAATTGGTGTTCCGTGGGTTCCTTTCTTTCCAAAGGTCATCCGAACGCTCTTGGTTCGTTGGCGTGTTGTTACAAGCCATCGAGGGTTGGTTCGTTGTCTCGACACTGTGTTTCGTTGTATTACCCCCCAGACGCTCTTATAGTTCTGAGGTCAAAGGTATTGTTGATCATAAGGTAATGAAGCTCGAAGTTGATTTTCATGTCTGATGCACTGAGTGGTTGTGGGTGCTTCCCAACCATGTGAACTGGTTCGAAACCGTGCCGAACGAAGTCTTGTGGATCCGAACCCTTCTCCTCCGTGACTCATTTCCCAGCCATTGCTCGGGCGGATCCTCCTGCTGACGTCCTTCTGATGGTAATGCGTCAGGGGCAACGAAGAGGGATGAGAAGCAGTCAGCGCCACTGGCGGGGGGGCATTACAGGATTCGTCCGATTCTGTAGTGACGAGGGGAGGCTAATGACTTAAGTGCCGATGACCTTGTTATGATTATTAGTGGGTAGTTGGGGAGGAGGGGGTTTTAGTGACACCACTGAGGGGGGATGGAATGAAGACAAGGAGAAGAAAGGGGGGGGGGGAGGGTGGACTGTGGCGAGGCCCCTGTGTACCCCAGAAGGTCGCGTGACGAACAAGGTCACCATTAAGGTCATGGGTCATTGAAGAGTCAAGAAAGAGGGGGACAAAGAAGTCGACACGTCTCAGCCAGCGCGGCACAGCCAGACGATGTCCCCCTCCAGCAGAGACCCCTCGAGGACAAAGACCCGCCCACTGACCACACACAACACACAACACACAACACACACTCGCCCGCAGCATTAACTAGCTTTAATGAGAACGGGACGAGGTATGTTGAGGCTCTAGCC
>NC_092269.1:4084227-4094227 GCF_036320965.1 Panulirus ornatus
GAGTCACAGCTCGCTCGCTCTGATGTACAGGGCTGGGGAGGGTCACTTAAAAAAAAAGGTCTTGCGTGCCCCTTTAAGAACCTTCGTGTGGACTCGGTTTCACCTCCACTAACCTGGCTGACCAGCCACGTGAACCAGGTTTGTGGATGTGGTTTCTGAGATCCTCATCTTTTGCCCTCCTTAAATTACCTGTGGAGTGCATTTTGTTCAGGTGTATTGCGGGATGAAAAGGCCCTTATTCAAATCAAGATATATTATATATATATATATATATATATATATATATAATATATATATATATATATATAATTAATGATATGTATATATATTATATAAAGGTAATGATCATGGTAGCGGGTGATATTGACCTTAATAGCCCAGGGTCGTGAGGTAGGGTTATCACTTGTTGTTACGTGGATGAGTGAGTGACCAGGGCTTGGGTCGAGCGTGGTAGCAGTCATCCGCAGAGACGCTGATGGTCGGCAGCGGCGGTGTCTGCTGCTGCCCGTCGTCACCCGGTATCGGATTATCGGTGTTATCGGATTATCGGGAGACTGTAAGCCATCGGCTGACGCGAGATAAACCCCCTCACAGCGGCGCCGTTTGCCGTATCTGGATGGACAGCTAATCGATTATTTCCCCCCCCCCCTTTTTTTTTCTCTTTCTTTTTTTTTTTTTTTCCTTGGTCACGATTCCGCCCGTGTGGGATTGACCTCCTCCTCCTCTTCTCCCTCGTCTTTCCCTCTCTATCCCATCATTTCTTCGTCTGTTGTCGTCTTTATCCTCAATATGAGGTGTGTGTGTGTAGGGGGGAGGGTCGTTCTGTGAACGTAGGGGGTACTCCAATCCCACCCTCCCTCCCTACAACCTCTCGACTGTCATACAAGTTTTACAACCTCTCGACTGTCATACAAGGTTTTTAAGAACCCAGCCCCCCATCATCATCCCGTCCACGTTCTTAATTCCATCACTCAATCAACATTTATATGTGTGTGTGTGTGTGTGTGTGTGTGTGTGTGTGTGTGTGTGTGTGTGTGTGTGTGTGTGTGTGTGTGTGTGTGTGTGTGTCTGTGTGTTGTCCTTATATCCCAGCTCATCAGGGCACGAGGTATAGGATCGCATTACGGTCCTCTCCGCTCCGCAACCACTGGGCGGGCCGTAGCCACACTCGGCGAGGATAGGTCGGTCCTCTTCTTGTACGCGCTCCGTGGCCCGCGACACACACACACACACACACACACACACACACACACACACACACACCACCGTACAAGATGGTCGCCGGCTCGAAAAATCGCGATTTTATGCAAATTACGAAAACGTGTTTGCTTTAAGAGGCTGATATGTTTTTTTCTTTTTTCTCCCCAACTGTGAACTCCCGGGTACGTGATTATATGGGCTGTTTTAAAACGCACGTTTTCTGGGTTTACTGCGAGATGAATGGCTACTTCTCGTCTTCTCAGTTATGCAAATTTGCCACAATTTGGCAAGGTAAAATGACCTTTGTGATAGTTAAGGAAACTGACAGGTCACATGAACTGTGTAGGTACATGTGTGTGAGACACTGGTAGATGTGTATACACTCTCGTGTATGTGGGTGGGTTGGGCCATTCTTCCGTCTGTTTCCTTGCGCTACCTCGCTAACGCGGGAGACGGCGACAAAGCAAAATAAATAATATATATATATATATATATCCCACGCACCACAGTGTTGACCCGTCACATGTTTCGCCTCCGTGTGACGCGAATGTTTTGGTTATCCCCCCCTCCCCATTCCTCCTTCCCTCCCTCCCTCCCCTCACCCATTTCCCCCATATTCGTGTGTGTATGTGAAGGTCAGGGGAAAGCGATGGTGATAGGGGGAGGGGGAGGGGGGGAGACTGGGGGAGGATGGGGATTACAAGGCTTGTTGGAGACTCGTGATAATGTTCTGTTTCTGGTGGTTGGAGGCCAAAGGGGGAAAACTCTCCCTGCTACTGATGGAGGTGGTAACCGTAAGATCTCTCTCTCTCTCTCTCTCTCTCTCTCTCTCTCTCTCTCTCTCTCTCTCTCTCTCTCTCTCTCTCTCTCTCTCTCGGGGGGTCCCAGGGTTCGTGCCCTTGTCCCATAAGGCTACGAAAGAGCAAAGTTGATTTGTGTTAAGAGATCACAAACGCGCTCGAGAGAGAGAGAGAGAGAGAGAGAGAGAGAGAGAGAGAGAGAGAGAGAGAGAGAGAGAGAGAGAGAGAGAGAGAGATAGAAGAGAGAGAGAGAGAGGAAATTTATAGTTTCAGTCTGTCTCTCTAAATCTCTCTAAATCTTCCTTCTAAATCTTACCGTCTCTCAAATTCTGTCTCGTCTCAAATCGGTACCTCGTGCTCAAGTCGTGTCCGTCGTATCTAATTGTACCTCTCTAAAATTTCGTGTCCGATCGTGCTAAACACCGTGCTCAAAGGTCGTGTACCGCCGTGCTCAAAGGTCGTGTACCGTCGTGCTCAAAGGTCGTGTACCGTCGTGCTCAAGGGCGTATATAGTTAAGGTTCATCAAAATTCAGAGCGCCGTGCGTGCCTCGCGCCGCATGGCGTGGCCTTATGGTCATTTATTTATCAATTGGCAGTTGGTAGTCTTGGGTGCTGGTTGTGGGGGTGTGGGGGAGGAAGGAGGGAGGGGGAAGAATGCCTTTGTCCGCACATCACCCCCCCCCCCCCCCCCCATCAAACACCTCTTCTCGTGTTGGGTCGGATCCCCCCACCCACCCACCCCCTTTTTTTTTTCTTTACGCTCCCCTCCATCGGTCGATCGCGGACTGCGAAATACGCACTCCCGTGGGTTCTCGGGTCGTCTGGACTTATCCTAATTCTCGCGAGGTGAGTCGGGTGTAAGAGAGGAAGAGAGAGAGAGAGAGAGATGAGAGATGAGAGAGAGAGAGATGAGAGGAGAGAGATGAGAGAGAGATGAGAGATAGAGAGAGAGAGAGAAAAGATGAGAGAGAGAGAGAGAGAGAGAGAGAGAGAGAGAGAGAGAGAGAGAGAGATGAGAGATGAGAGAGAGGTGTCGTGCGAGATGTGAAAAAGGGAGCGAGTTAATTACGATTCCCGATGCCGACCTCTTGACTGCGTGGGCGCCTGTTCTCCCGCCCCTTTTAAGAGGGAGAGAAGAGGTTGGGAGGCGGTTGACCTTGGCCTCCCTTCCCCCTCCCCCCCCCCCCCCCCCCCGCCTCTCTTACCCTCCCTACCCGGTGAAGGAGCCTCTTGAAGTGGTCCTCTTCAGGGAGTTTATCACCCTAATCTTGTCCCTCCCTAGTACCAAGGGAGGGCTCTCGACTCCCTCCCTCCCTCCAGCTATTCCTCCCTTAAAAAAAAAAAAAAGAAAAGGTTAAGGAGAAACACTTGAAATGATCTCAAAACCTATTTTTATTTTTTTTTTTAAACGCGTTTCATCATCGGGGAAAAATAGATAACTTATATGACGTGGAAGTTTTATTAACTTGACCCTCGAGGCGAGGGAGGTGGGGGGTTTCCCCATCCTCCACCCACCACCCACCAGCCCCCCAGCCTAATCCTAAATGTCGTAGTGGATAAGATTCATGTTGGCTTGTCGTGGTTAAGTGGATGCGCCTCTTTGGCAGGTCAAGTGCCACTTAAACAACCCCCCCCCCCTCCTCCTCCTCCTCCTCCTCCTCCTCCTCGTCCCCCACCCCGACGGGCCCGACGGGACGAGGACGACGGCGCGACGCTCGAACACGACGGACCGACCCGTGAGTGCGACGTTCTGGAGCACGACCCTTGACCTGACTTTTTAAAGATCAGGTCAGAGGTGAATCCTTCATGTCCAAGCGGTCGTGCTCCCACAGGTCAGAGGTCACTCCTTTAATTCCAAGTGGGTCGTGCCCATAGGTCGTTTCCCTCGTGGTTAATGGGTTGACCCGTCGTGTCTAGGGCTCTCAGAGTCGCGTTAAAGTGGTTTCAAAAGTATGTTTTGGGTTGGACGCGCAGCTGAACGCGCCATGTGTATGTGGGACCCTCCCTCCAGTTTTCTTGTCCCTTTAAAGCGGAGCATAACTGACCCTCCCAACTCGGGATTCGGGCGTCGCCCCGACCCCGCCTCCCCTTTTTTGGGCACCGACGTCCCCAGTTTCCCCTGCCAATTTAGTGGCCGTAACTGGCCAGCAGCAGGAGAGCCCGGCGGGATTCGATCCGGCAGGTAGATATCACTTGCAATCCTTGATCTGTCGCGTCACATGATCTTGACCCCCCCACCCACGTCTGAGGAAAGCTGCTGTACATCCCCGTGTATGTGTGTGTGTGTGTGTGTGTGTGTGTGTGTGTTGCGGGGGTAGGGGGGCATTATTACATTCCTGTGACCCCAACGGGACCCGATAATCACGGTCGACGACGGAGGAGGAGGAGGAGGTAATTACGGCGCAAGGGCCCTGATGACACTGGAGTGTATTATTATGGAAGCAAAAGCATCATTACACGAATCCGGAAGGAGTGAAAGCAAGGAGGAGTAAAACATCCGTTAACAATTTTGAAGTAATTAAAAGCAAACATACAGTGATCGAGCATTAAAGCAGTAAGGCATCAATTTATCAATTGAGATAATTAAGAAAGCAAAAGCATTATTACATGGATTCGGGAGCAATTAAAGCAGTAAGACATCATATTTATCAGTGTTTGAAAGTAATTAAGAAAGCAAAAAGCATTATTACGTGGATTCGGGAGCAATTAAAGCAGTAAGACATCATATTTATCAGTGTTTGAGAGTAATTAAGAAAGCAAAAAGCATTATTACGTGGATTCGGGAGCAGTTAAAGCAGTAAGACATCATATTTATCAGAGTTGGGTAGTAATTAAGAAAGCAAAAAGCAATTTTGTATGGATCAGGAAACAATTCAAAGCAAGAAAAGATGTTTTATTAGATTAGTGGGATCATTTTGTTTATATACAAGACCCAGGTCTTGCTTGTACCAGACGTATCCAGCGTACGTTACTGACGAACAACTTGATGGACGGGTGTGTGTGACCTAATTGAGACCAATTTTTTCCAAGAAAAGCACAGACCAACGTTGCGATTGACGTAAATTCATGACGTAAGATTCATCCCCTTGATATAGGACACGTAGCCCCTTTGTCTTACAACTTGACCCCTTGAGCATAGCGACGTAACGTCTTTGACTACGACTTGGCCTCTAGGATACGACGACTTTTGTCATGACGCTTAAGGGTTTAAGTCGTCCTGCTGAATGGGGTTCAGCCGTCGCACCGAAGGGGTTCAGCCGTCGCACCGAAGGGGTTCAGGCGTCGCACCGAAGGGGTTCAGCCGTCGCACCGAAGGGGTTAAGCCGTCGCACCGAAGGGGTTCAGCCGTCGCACCGAAGGGGTTCAGCCGTCGCACCGAAGGGGTTCAGCCGTCGCACCGAAGGGGTTCAGGCGTCGCACTCGAAGGGGTTCAGGCGTCGCACCGAAGGGGTAAGCCGTCGCACCGAAGGGGTTCAGGCGTCGCACCGAAGGGGTTCAGGCGTCGCACTCGAAGGGGTTCAGGCGTCGCACCGAAGGGGTTACAGCCGTCGCACCGAAGGGTTAGGCGTCGCACCGAAGGGGTATCCACCGGTCGTCCACCGAAGGGGTTCAGGCGTCGCACCGAAGGGGTTCAGGCGTCGCACCGAAGGGGTTCAGGCGTCGCACCGGAAGGGGTTAAAAGAAGTGCGGGTACATTAGCGCGCGCGTGACCTTCGGAGGCCAGGTGTTCAAAGGGTTGCATTGTGTGGTGGGCGATACACATCAGCTTCCGTGGGGGGGTTGGGCAGGGCGTGTCCTCCTCCTCCACCACCTGACCCCCTTCCCCTTCCTACTACCTCCCCCTGTACAATCCGACTGTCCCTCCCTGCTCAGTGGGTGGGTAGGGAGGGTGGCCCTCCGTCTTGCGGTACAGACCCGACTGTCCTGGGAACAACAGTCGGCCTTCACCCCCGCCTCAACCCTCAGCCAACAACCTCCTCCTCCCTCCTCCTCCACACCACCTTTTCCAGACAGACACCTCCTCCCCCTTCCTCACACACACGCCCTCCCGGAGCAAGAGTCCAGGTGGTGGTGAGGTACCCACACACCACCACACACTACCACACACCACACACTACCACACACCACACACCACCACACACCACCAGTACCACACACCACCACTACCACACACCACACACTACCACACACCACCAGTACCACACACCACCACTACCACACCCCTGCAGGAGTGCACGTTCTTCCGCCACCACACAACCACAGGTATACCACTTGGGTAGTCCGTGATGTGACGACCCAACACCATCATTACCTCCATCATTATGACCATCATGGTCATCATTATCACCACCATTATCACCATCATTATCACCACCATTATCACCATCATTATCACCATCATAATCACCACCATTATCACTGTTCATGAACTTCATGAGCCAGTACTGTGAGCTCCCACGAACCCCCACACCATGAGTCCATACGATCCCCCACACCAACCCTCCCCCACCCCACAACTACCCATCCTACGTGCCTTAACGACTTGTACTAAGAGGACCCCCCCCCCCCACCGACACAACACACACACACACACAACACACACGTACTTGGTCAAGCCCATATTACCCTCCCCGTCACCCTGCTACTTGTTGTAACCCCCGCCCCCCCGACGCATCTACGCTCACCCATACGCCAACCCCACCGTCGTAGACAAAAATGGGAGGCGGGGGGGGGGAGGGTAAGGAAGGGAGGTGGAGGGTAAGGAAGGGAGGTGGAGGGTCGGGAGGGAGGGAGGGAGGTGACACTAGACAAGGGGATTGAAATAATGGCGACAGCCTTGTCAGGCCAGTGAACCCCCCAGTGTCCCCCCCCTCCTCACCCAACACCCCCCCCCTCCCCCCTGCTCAAGCCTCCCGTATTAGCATATTTCACAACAGTGGCTGGAGAGTGCGTGCCGCCATGGGCCTGGGGGAGAGTGCGTGAAGTGTGTTAAGTGTGGTGAAGTGTGTGTGTGTATGTGTGGTGACTGTGGTTGTTGTGTGTGTGGTGGAGTGTGGTAATAATCTACACGTATATGAACACACACCGCCCTGGTTCCCCCCCCCCTCTCTCTCTCTCTCTCTCTCTCTCTCTCTCTCTCTCTCTCTGTTTTTTGACCTCCAGGTCAATCCATGCACCTTCCCAGGTCAGTTCCGAATCCCCAGGTCAACCTCATCACCGTACAAATCTTTAGGTCAACCCAGTACCTCCTTCCCCCCAGGTCAACCCTTCATTCCCCCCAGGTCAACCCTTGTACCCGTCGGGTCAGCAACCCACTAACCTCCCCAGGTCAATTCTAAACCACCCACCACACCCCAGGTCAACCCCTGGACCACCTCCCCAGCTGTCCCCCCGTAGCTCCGGGCCCCATAAACCCCCCCCCCCCTACTCTGCAACCCTTCACCCGTCCGTTGTAGGATCACATATCGCGTTAACCTCCCGGATGTTCGTGATTAAGGGTCGTTTGTAATCGTTGTTTGGGGGGCGGGGATGGTTAGAAGTGGTGCATGTTTGGTTGGAATCGGTCCATTTTGGTTAGTAGTGGTACATATTTGGTTAGAAGTAGTATGTGTTAGTTAGAAGTGGTACACCTCTGGTTAGAAGTGGTACACCTCTGGTTAGAAGTGGTACACCCCTGGTTAGAAGCGGTACACCTCTGGTTAGAAGTGGTAATATTGGTAAGTAGTGGCGCACTTCAGCTCCAAGTGGAAACACGTCTCGTTCGTCCTCTTCACGAATGGTCTGCTGCTGTGTTGTGGTTGGTCTATGGTACTCCTCTGTTTTCGTACAGGACAGTTCACTCTGTCTAATCTACACCTCTCGTCTAATCTTCATATCTGTCTATGCCACTCTCACTCTCAAGTAACACTCAACTCTCTCGTCCTCTTCAACTGAGTCGGGTCTGGCTTTGGTTAGGCTAGCGGTCGTATTGGTCATCCCGCCTTTGTATGTCACAAGGTGTCCTCACGCTATATATATATATATATATATATTATATTTATATTATTATATATATATTATATATATATATATATTATATATGATTTTTTCAATGACAGAGTTAGTATGTATTAGTCCCCCATGAATAGAATTTGATGGAATACATACGTTTCACTTTTGTCCTTCTTACGTCTCGTATTCGCTTTATGTATGAGGCATTGATATTGTCGTCAACGACCATTGGTTAAGTGTGGGGTTAGTTCTTCATCAGAATTGTGACACAGGTGTGACTTCCCCTCTGCAGGGGTGAATATATCCCCTCCAGTATAGATAGATTGATGGATAGATTGACAGATAGATGGTTGAGTTAGATGGGTAGATAGATAGATAGATAGGCAGACAGACATAGGATAAATAGATAGATACATATGTAGACAGATAGATGTTTACCATTCCTGGCTATAGATGGGTAGGTCCACCACACGTCAGCCCACCACAGTGGTCTATGGTTCTTACGATAAGGGGGGCCCCCGTGTGTGTGTCTGTGTGTGTTGTGTGTGTGTGTGTGTGTGTGGTGTGTGTGTGTGACCCCCGCTCTCTCTCTCCCTCCGTCAGGCGGGTCATCGCCGCCGATGCAGCAGAAGCCAACGTTCAGCCTTGACTCCTCCCGGTGGACTCGGGAGTGAAAGGCGGTCCGTGTCGGTCCGTCGGTACGTACGTCCGCGGACCAGCGGACCAACCATCCTGCCTACCAGGCCAGCGGTGGCGGCGCGTACCGTCCGCAGTGGGGACCCCCCCCCCCCCCTCCAGAGAACGAGGTGTCCGTACGGACTCGCACCGCATTTTCTTGGCAAGTTAATGTTGCTTTCAGCAACTCGTTTCTCTCCATCATGGTGGTCTTGAGTGAGTGGGGTCCGGTCTGCAGTGGTCAGAAAGTCTCTTTATTTTTAAGGGGGGTTTTATGGAAAACGAAAGTGAAGGTTTTTATTTGTGTGTGTGTGTGTGTGTGTGTTTTGAGGTCTTTTTTTTTGGGGGGGGGGTGTTGTGGTGTGGGGGTAGAGGGGGAAGTCTCGGTCATCAGGGTGTGGTGGTGGGGGGGGGATGAGGGGACGGTAGAGGTTGCTAACCCTTTGACGAAGGTGAGGTTGGGTTAGGGTTGGCTAGGTAGGGCTGGAGGGGGTTGGTGGTGTGTATGGGGGTGTTGAAGGGGGGGGAGGATGAATCAGGGTGCGTTTATGTGGTTGTGGGGGGGGGTCGTCTTCGTGGTGTTAGTGGTCAGGGGAGGTCATATTAGCAGGGGGTCAGGGGTCAAGCTAAGGGTTATGATGGTGAGGAGTCGGGCTGAGGGTGGTGATGGTGAAAGAGGTCAAGCCAAGGATGGTGATAGTGAGGAAGGGGAGGAAGGGGGGTGGGGTTGTCAAGCGAAGGTCATAAAGGGGGTAGGATGGGCCGGGGGGGGGGACAAGTTGAGAGCGATGATGGTGAGTTGATGTTCTAACTAAAGGTGTTGTGATGGTGAAGGAAAGGAAGGGGTGATGGTGAAGGGAGGGAGGGTGATGGTGAAGGGAGGGAGGGTGATGGGTGATGGGGGGGGTTGTGATAGTGGTGTTTTCTTTTTTTTACGCTTGTGTCATGGCAGATCTGGGTCACGTTATCGACCCTGATAGTGAAGGGCCGTGTCTAGACGAGTGATTAAAAGCAAGCCACACCATCCCATATCGTGACACACACACACACACACACACACACACACACACACACACACACACACACACGCACGCAGGGAGGGAGGGAGGGAACCCGCGGGAGGGAGGGAGGGAACCCGCGGACATTGTTCTTCATGCAATTGTCGAGTGCGGGAGGTATACATATAGGCGGACCGTGCCACATGCTGTGGGAGGGAGGGAGGGAGGGTTAGTAGTTTTTGGCGCTACGATTGAATGTGGGACAGTGACCGGGCGGTGAGGTGAGGTGGGGGAAGGGGGAGAATGTGTGTGTGTGTGTGTGTGTGTGTGAAGGA
>NC_092269.1:4099227-4131727 GCF_036320965.1 Panulirus ornatus
GTTGGAAGGGGAGTCGTACTTCGCCGTTTCCTGCCATTTCGGGTGTAGCAACTGCCTTGCCCATCGCCTCTCTCCTGGTCGTTGGTGACGCGATGGCTTGGGGACCGACCAACGACCCCCTCCCTCTTATCTCCACCCAGGGGTCGTACGTACAGTACGACCTGATGACTCGGTGTTCCCTCTCTTATAGGTCGTCCGAGCACAAAGACGTACTCCTGGGCTGGATTTCCAGCCCTTCTTCTTTTAAGAAATCCCTGGATGACGCTATGTTGTTACTTCCAGAGAGGCCCTCCCTCCTCCCTCCTCCTGTTACCTGGATAACGCATGTTGAAAGTCCCCTTCACCTCTCTCTCTCTCTCTCTCTCTCTCTCTCTCTCTCTCTCTCTCTCTCTCTCTCTCTCTCTCTCTCTCACTCTCTCTCTCTCTCTCTCTCTCTCTCTCGTAACCACGATACGTCTCAACGTAAAGTATGTGTACGTGGAGCGCAGGCTGAGGTGGCGTTTGCACGCGAGGCTTGCGTGTCGCTGGGGCCTTGCACAAAATCAGCTTTTCGAGAGACGTTCGTGTATGCGTGCGTGTGTGTGTGTGTGTGTTGTACCCCCCCCCCCCCCCATCCAACCAGGAACACATTGGGGCCATGATTATATCCACTGATCTCTCCTCCTCCTCCTCCTCCTCCTCCTCCTCCTCCTCCTCCTCCTCCAGGAAAGAATGATGGAGTTGATAGACTGAAGGAATGAGGAAGAATGGTCAGGTAAACGTTGGTATTCGATACCCAAGCGAGCGACCGCGTGAAGGAGTGGAAGAAGAAGGAGAAGAAAAAGGAGAAAGGAGATGCCTTTCGTCCTCCTTTTTGATGAAGGAAAAAAAAAAAAGAGCCTTTGAGTGTTTCCTTCTTGCATTGAGCTGAGGTCCTGAAGGACTCCCGGAGCCGGTGGCTCGCGCCGAGGACCTCACAGGACAGGAAGTCCTGCTTCCAGACTGGGCTCAGGGGAGGGAGGGAGGGAGGAGAGGTAGGAGGAGAGCCGCGCTATCCTACCTCGTCCTTGGCGTGGAGAGCCAGACGGTGCGGTGGCCGCGTTTCCTGAAGTGTACGTACAGGCGGCGGAGGGAGGGTGCGGGTTTCCGCATGTGTAGGTGAGGGAGGGAGGGAGGGAGGGATGGAGGGAGGGTTGGTTGCTAGGGTAGCTGTTGCCCTGGGGGAGGGGGGGAAAGGGGGTGTGGGGGAGCTTTGCTAGGGTGGGGCAGGGCCAGCGAATGAGACGGGTGTGTGTGTGTGTGTGTGTGTAGGGTGGGGCGGATGCGAACGGATGGACGGACCGACTCTCTCTCTCTCTCTCTCTCTCTCTCTCTCTCTCTCTCTCTCTCTCTCTCTCTCTCTCTCTCTCTCCATGGTAACTCACACATCCCTAGCAACCATCACCGCCACCACCGCCGTAACTCCTTCGATAGCTGACCTCACACCGCCGTTACGTCTACCCCCCCCCCCCCCCACACACCCCCCCCTTCCCCAACCCGATTCCGTGTGACGCCCCACATGCGTCACTCGCGCCTCTCTGGTGACGTCCGCATAGTTACGGCCGCCACCGTCACGTCACACGCCCCCCCCTCAAGCTGACCAGTGACACGCTCCCCTTAGTACTTATTTTAACCTTGCTTCCCCCTCCCCCCTTAAGCTGTGGTCTTTTGGGGTTTACAGGGGGGGTGAGAAAAGCTATTAAGAAGTGGAATTATCAGGGGGGGTTTAAAGGTCCAGGTACCCCCCCCTGACTTGGTGCTTGAAGAGGTTTCTTGGGGGTATTCAGATGTCCATGTGCCCCCCCGACATACTTCTTGAAGTTGTCTCAGGGGGTTATTCAAATGTCCAGGTGCACCTTGACATGCTTGTTTAAGGGGTTTCAGGGGGTTATTTAAATGTCCATGTGCCCCCCTGACATACTTGTTGAAGTGGTATTATATTGTGTATGTGAGTGCAGTTACCCTCCCCCAGACATGCTTGTTTTAAGTGGTATCAGGGGGTATTTATGAGTGCAGTTAAACCCCAGACATGCTTGTTCGGTTGGTACTATCAGGGTGCATGTATTTATATCCCCCTCCCCGTGTCCTTGGTTGTCTGCTGCTGTTATCAGGGGGAGAGAGAGGGAGATGTTACCCCCAGACACCCCACTTTACGGCGTACTCCACGGGGTGGGAAAGGGTGTCATCACGGAGGTATGAGGATCTCGAGAGATGTACCCCCAGAGAAAGGACAGAGTGGCCCTGAGTTTGATACATCTCCAAGGTATATATACCCCCAGAGAAAGGACAGAGTGGCCCTGAGTTTGATACATCTCCAAGGTATATATACCCCCAGAGAAAGGACAGAGTGGCCCTGACTTTGATACATCTCCAAGGTATATATACCCTAGAGAAAGGACAGAGTGGCCCTGAGTTTGATACATCTCCAAGGTATATATACCCCAGAGAAAGGACAGAGTGGCCCTGAGTTTGATACATCTCCAAGGTATGTATACCCCAGAGAAAGGACAGAGTGGCCCTGAGTTTGATACATCTCCAAGGTATATATACCCCCAGAGAAAGGACAGAGTGGCCCTGAGTTTGATACATCTCCAAGGTATGTATACCCCCAGAGAAAGGACAGAGTGGCCCTGAGTTTGATACATCTCCAAGGTATGTATACCCCCAGAGAAAGGACAGAGTAGCACTGAGTTTGGTATGTATTTCAGGGGTTTCCGGGGATGTTTGGGGAGGGCTCCCTGCATACGTCATGCATGTGGACCTCCAGGTTGAAGGCCCCCCAGCAACCAAGGGCCAGCTAGGGCCGCTGATTTCTGCATTGGGGTAGCCAGATGACAGACGACCTTATGGGTTACGACGTGGCCATAGTCTACATAACCAGCCGTGATGTGTAGATGGAGAGAGCATGGTGACGAAGAAGGCCCATCCTCATCCACATCTCCCTCTAGCTGTGTAGATAAAGGGAGGATAGGTAAAGAAGAAGGAGGAGGATAGATGGATGGGGATAGGTCAAAAGGACTCCCTCCCTTGGCACATTCAGACTTCGTTCTGGTTCCCAGTCATAATGTTGCCGACGCATGCTGAAGGGTACGGAGTGGTTGGGTGTCTGGTCGATCCCACTGATCGGTGGTTGGTCGGGTGTCTGGTCGATCCCCACTGATCGGTGGTTGGTCGGGTGTCTGGTCGATCCCCACTGATCAGTGGTTGGTCGGGTGCCTGGTCGACCCCCACTGATCGATGGTTGGTCGGGTGTCTGGTCGATCCCCACTGATCAGTGGTTGGTCGAGTGTCTGGTCGACTCCCAGTGATCATTGGCTGGTCGGTACACCCGCCCTTCCACCACTACTGCTGATTGCAACGGTGACCTCAAAAGCTTCCATCAGAGCTATGAGACACAGCTAACGCTAAGCCCAGTTTAGCTGTAGACCAGCTAATTATTAGCTGTGTCGTTCCATAGTTCGAACTCGTGGGAAGGAACAGCTCACAACCCCTTTATATATATTTTGTACATTTAAAGTTAGCTATGTGTGTCGTGTAGTCTCTTGTTGTTTCCGTTGTAGTTGTGTATACATAGTTGTATATATGTATAGTGAACTGGGACGACATATACATGAGGCAGTAGTGTGTATTGGATGCTATACTAAGTTCCTGGTGGTGTATTCAGTATGGATGTAGATGTATTAGTGATATCTGTGTAAGTGCGTTATGTCTGGCTTCGTGTGTGTGTGTGTATATATATAAAATATATATATATATATATATATATATATATATATATATATATATATATATATATAATATATATATATATATAATATATTATATATTCTAGTTCAGCCAACCCCTATACATGCACACTCTCTGGAAAGGATGCCCTAAAACCCTTCCTGCTGGTGTACGAAGCCAGACATAACGCACTGAAGCGAACCCTTAAAACCCTAAAACCCTCATCTTTTGGTTTAGGCAGCTGCGTGCACACGTACTGGAAGAGAGAAGTGGCTCCCTCATCTTGCATTCCTCCTGTGTACAAACCTTGTCCGCTGCGTTTCAGTTACCACCACCAAAGATTATTTAAAAGAAGATATGATTACATTAACTGATTACATTAACTGATTACATTAACTTGATTACATTAACTTGATTACATTAACCCGCACCTCAGCTCCCTCCATAACGAGCGGGACTGCTTGCGTTAAGCCGTTCCCACAAGTCTCTAGATATCAAATTTGCATGTTCTCGGGAGTCCCTTAAAACTCCTCTCCCTTAAAGCCCTTTTTCCTTAAGTCCCCTTTGAGCCTCCCGTCCGTGTAGGATAATTGCGACAAGCTCCCCCTTCTCCCCTCCTCCCCTCTCCCAAACACCCTCACTGGATTCTCCTACAAGGGATTTCAAAACCCTCTTCTTCTCCCCTTCTCCTCCTCCCCACCGTTTTAGCCACCCCCAGGTCCTGAAATAGCCATGTCATGCGCATGACAGGTGTTTCGCCTGGTAGTCCCGCCGTGAGCAGGCGTTCAGGAAGGTGTGTGTGTGTGTGTGTGTGTGTGTGTGTGTGTGTGTGTGTGTGTATTCATGGCGTGGGTTCAGATTGTCATTTCTTACGTGAATATCTTGAGCACGACGGTGCGATCCTTTGAGCACGACGGTACGATCCTTAGCCTATGCGCGTACCTGGCCCTTTGACCCTTCCCCTCAATTGTGTCGGGTCAGAGGTCATACACCCCCCACCCCCCTTCCAGGGTATTGTACCGTTCCTGCTCAGACTGCTTGACCCAGACCCACCCCACACGTGTGGTGACCCCCCCCCCCCCCCCCGCCATCACGAGCCATACCCGTGCATGTGGGAACTGATTCCTATTGGCTCTCGTGGATCTTGGGAACACCTGTTCGTATCCCAGGCGAAGGCAGGACACACACACACACACACACACACACACACGACGCTGAACAGAACCCCTTTTATGTAACCCCCCCAACCTCCTCCCCCCTCCCTCGTGTCCGTGATTGGTTCCTCTTAATGATGTCATGATTAGCAGGGAAGGGTCATGATGAAGGGTTGTTATTAGGGAAAATGATGGTTTATCCCCCCCCCCCCCGTTCGGGTCGTGGGAAGGGGGGGGGATTATTTTGACCAAGGTGGAATAGTATGTATTCACTTCCCCCCCGGGTCATGGAGTCCAGTACTCCATGACCCACGTCCAGGTGCCTCGGAATCTCTCTCTCTCTCTCTCTCTCTCTCTCTCTCTCTCTCTCTCTCTCTCTCTCTCTCTCCTCTCTCTCTCTCTCTCTCTCTCTCTCTTCTCTCTCTCTCTCTCTCTCTGGCCTTACCTGTAAAGAGGAGTGGGCTGTTGTGCACAGGGGTCGTACCCTGTTACTAAAGAGTCGTACTGTCGTGCACAGGGGTCGTACCCTGTTACTCAAGGCTCGTACTGTCGTGCACAGGGGCCGTACCCTGTTACTAAAGGGTCGTACTGTCGTGTACAGGGGTCGTAACCTGTTGCTCAAGGGTCGTACTGTCGTGCACAGGGGGTCGTACCTTGTTACTAAAGGGTCGTACTGTCGTGTACAGGGGGTCGTACCCTGTTACTAAAGGGTCGTACTGTCGTGCACAGGGGTCGTACCCTGTTACTAAAGGGTCGTACTGTCGTGCACAGGGGGTCGTACCTTGTTACTAAAGGGTCGTACTGTCGTGCACAGGGGGTCGTACCCATGTTACTAAAGGGTCGTACTGTCGTGCACAGGGGTCGTACCCTGTTACTCAAGGGTCGTACTGTCGTGCACAGGGGTCGTACCCTGTTACTAAAGGGTCGTACTGTCGTGTACAGGGGTCGTAACCTGTTACTAAAGGGTCGTACTGTCGTGTACAGGGGGCGTACCCATGTTACTCAAGGGTCGTACCGTGTTACTGAAAGGGTCATAGAAAATAACTAATATATATATATATATATATATAATATATATATATATATAATATATATATAATATATATATATATATAATCGTGGCCATATGTCTCGTACTCCGGGAGTGTCGCACCGTAGAAGAAAAAAAGGAAAGATACCTCACTTTCACCACTCAGTGCGCATGGCACCTGGATGTGACTGCCCGGCCCTTGTCGAGTGTGCGTTCAAGTCTGTCGTCGGTTCGCCTCCACCGCTGACGTCGACCGTGGTCGATTGGTCGACGGAGGTGGAGTTCCACACAGACACACACACGTTAGTGAGGTGGGGGAGGGTGGCACTTGGCGTTCCACTTGCCTGATGTGTGTGTGTGTGTGTGGTGTGTGGGGCAGCCAAGCCGTCGACCTCACCTCACTACACCAACCACAATCGCGGGCCGAGTCGGATGGTTGTCGTAGCTGGTGGTTGTTGAGGGGGACATTTAAAAGGTCACCTTGTTTCACCCAGGAAAGGTCACTGTGGCCGGAGAGGCCAGCCTGGACGGGTGCCGGGTGGGGTGTGAGGTGTGAATTGGTGCTGTGACCCCCTCCCGACCTCTGACCCCGAGCAACGTGATTCGGTTGAATGGGGGGGAGGAGGGAAGGGGCTGTCGTTGGGTGTCGTATGCTGTAGTTGGAGAGGTTTAACAAGGGGGAAGAGGAGGAGGAGGAGGAAGGGGAGGGGGATCTCTTGTATTGCCCTCCTCCCCTTCCCTCCTCTTCCTGTCTCTCTCCCCCCTAGTGTGTGGGGAGGGGGCAAAAAAACACTGGTCATGTCCTCCGTTAGTGTGTCAGTATGTGGGGTTGGGTCAAGACAGGGGTGAGGGGGGCTCTTCTTCTCCCTCCCCCCCTTTTCTCGCGCCTAGTGTGTGTGTGGGGCCCATATTTCCCCATCATCTTGCCCTGGTCATTTTCCAAGCTCTTTTATCATTTTTTGTCTTTTTTTTTTGTGTGTGTGTGTGTCTATTTACATCCACTCCGCCTTCCGTTTTCTTTCCCCCCCTGTCTAAGAATACCTACCGTCTCCTCTTCTTGTTGACCTGCATTATTTTTTTATTTCAGGAAATGCAGACCTTCGCCTGTAGCGTACAGTAGAAAGCTACGGCGTCTGTCCAGCAGTATTCAGTGAATATTGTCTATCCAGCAGTATTCAGTGAATATTGTCTGTCCAGTAATATTCAGTTTAGATATTTCACATACGGTGTGATAGACCGAAACATCAACAGAAGATCTGTAAATGATGGTGTCCACAGAGAGAGAGAGAGAGAGAGAGAGAGAGAGAGAGAGAGAGAGAGAGAGAGAGAGATGGAGTGATTTAAAAGATAGAAATCCAGTACCCGTTTTAGAATTTGCCTTTAAGAAAAAGAAAACAAGTTTGAAGGTGTTTCGTTCCATCCACGTTCTAGAAAGGAAGCGTAAAGGCGTTTCGTTCCATCCACGTTCTAGAAAGGAAGCGTAAAGGCGTTTCGTTCCATCCACGTTCTAGAAAAGAAGCTTGAAGGCGTTTCGTTCAATCCACGTTCAAGAAAACAAGCTTGAAGGCGTTTCGTTCAGTCCACGTTCGGTTCATCGCTCGGACGCCTGACAGCGGGGAGGGACCTGGTTTGAAAGTGTCGGAGGTGTCCCGGGAGCGGGGCGTTTCATCCTTCGGTGGTTACGAGACTGTTTAAGCTTTCAGTGGAGTCAGGTGGAGTGGAGTTTGTTTAAGCTTTCAGTGGAGTCAGGTGGAGTGGAGTTTGTTTAAGCTTTCAATGGAGTTAGATGGAATGGAGTTTGTTTAAGCTTTCAGTGGAATTAGGTGGAGTGGAGTTTGTTTAAGCTTTCAGTGGAGTCAGGTGGAGTGGAGTTTGTTTAAGCTTTCAGTGGAGTCAGGTGGAGTGGAGTTTGTTTAAGCTTTCAGTGGAGTCAGGTGGAGTGGAGTTTGTTTAAGCTTTCAGTGGAATTAGGTGGAGTGGAGTTTGTTTAAGCTTTCATTGGAGTCAGATGGAGTGGAGTTTGTTTAAGCTTTCAGTGGAGTTAGATGGAGTGGAGTTTGTTTAAGCTTTCAGTGGAATTAGGTGGAGTGGAGTTTGTTTGTTATAAGTGGAGTTAGGTGGAGCGGAGTTTGTTT
The DNA here is from genome assembly GCF_036320965.1 of Panulirus ornatus. Lineage (NCBI taxonomy): Eukaryota > Metazoa > Arthropoda > Malacostraca > Decapoda > Palinuridae > Panulirus > Panulirus ornatus. Next base: position 4,107,291 of record NC_092269.1, read on the forward strand.
AAGCTTTCAGTGGAGTTAGATGGAGTGGATTTTGTTTAAGCTTTCAGTGGAATTAGGTGGAATGGAGTTTGTTTAAGCTTTCAGTGGAGTCAGGTGGAGTGGAGTTTGTTTAAGCTTTCAGTGGAATTAGGTGGAGTGGAGTTTGTTTAAGCTTTCATTGGAGTCAGATGGAGTGGAGTTTGTTTAAGCTTTCAGTGTAGTTAGATGGAGTGGATTTTGTTTAAGCTTTCAGTGGAATTAGGTGGAATGGAGTTTGTTTAAGCTTTCGGTGGAGTCAGGTGGAATGGAGTTCGTTTAAGCTTTCAGTGGAGTTAGATGGAATGGAGTTTGTTTAAGCTTTCAGTGGAGTTAGGTGGAGAGGAGATTAGGTGGTATGTTTAAGCTTTCAGTGGAGTTTAGGTGGAGCGCTGTCTCGGCAGACAGACCTGGGCAAAGGTGGGACGTTGTGTCGTGGTCCTGGGGACGACGGGTGATTTTTACCAGATGGCCACCATCAGTACTGGTGGTGGTATGGCCCTCTCATCCCCCGCCCGTGTTCCCCGGGTGCCGTTCCGCGTCGCTACAAGGACAGAACAGGACCCGCTGGCGGCGGGCAGGGTGGGGGTGGTGGCAGTGTGTCGGTAATGCTGGGGGGGGGGAAGCTGGTTGACGGACGACCTGATTGGGTCTACGGCGAGGTTGTTAGGGCTTGGGGTGGGAAGGGGGAGGGACCGGACGGACGGACGTGGGCAGCGGAAGCAGCGTTCAACATCTCGTAGTTCGAGTGGATGGCGGCGGAATAGGTGTTTGCCTCGTGGGGATAGGGGGCGTAGTGGATTGGTGGTGTATAGAGAGAGAGAGAGAGGCCGCTGGTGATTGGCAGTGGCCTCGAACAGTGCCAGCCATACCTAGTGGTGGTGCTGGTGGTCAGGTAGTGCGTGGCACACACAGGTCGAATTAGGTCGCCGCTAACTACCCTACCCTCACCCCAGCCCTTCCTAGGCCCCCATCTGGCTTAGATGAGACGGTCGGTCTGTTGATCACTCCACTTCCCCCCCCCCGCCCGTAGCCACCTGCCCCCGCCCGTAGCCACCTGCTCCACCTTTTAGCCACAAGAACTTGGGGTCCCAGCTGCCCCAGTAGTAAACTCCTTTTGTCTCATGACTCACAGTGGTGCAGCAGAGGAGGCTCTTGGTCTACACTGTTGATTGCACGCGAGAGTGTGTGGGTACTGTTGATTTCACACTCGTGTTCCCCACACGTCTCCCAACCTCGTATACACCTACAGTGTCTTTACTCCTATGTGTTTACACACACACACACACACACACACACACACACACACACACACACCACACACACACACACTCACACACAGGTCTCAGCCTAAGCGAGGGTACCCATTCATCGACCATCCCTCCCCCGTGGGGTGGATGAACACCACCTGGGTTGGGTGTGGGCCGTATTGCTTGGTGTTCGCGCCCGTCGCGCTGACGGTGGGTTCTGGCCTTTGGTAGATAATGACTTGGACGTATAACAAGGCTAAAACTGAAATGCAAAACCTCAAGCACCCTTTAACCACTCCCCCCCCCCCCGCGTCGACGCTGACGTATACTTAAAGAGTCACCTTTTAAACCGCCTTTAAGTCGTAGTCTCCCAGGTCCTGGGAGGTAAAGGAGAGCGGGGAAGGTACGCGCTTCGGGAGGAACTGCAGTGGAAATCGAACGGCAAAGGTTACCTTGCCCTGAATTCATTGAGTCCTCCCCCCCCCCCCCCCCCCTCGCTGAAGACAATGGACACGTTGGTGTTTTTATGTACTTGGGGTACATATGTACGGGTCATTAGGGTACACATGTGTACACATATCATTAGGGAAGGGTTGAGACAGTCACCCTGCTAAGGGAGGGAAGGGGATTGGGGTTGAAATGATTGGACTTGGGGTGGAGGAATGGGAATGGGGTTAGATAGGGGTGAATAAAGGAGCCTTGTGTTGGGGATTTTGTTAAAGGGATGAAGGGAAGGTGAGGGGGAGGAGGTGAGGAGGCTGGTCTGACAATGGAGTAAAGGGGGGGGGGATGGGGAGGAGGGGGTAGGATGTGGTGGTGGGGTGGGGGAGAGTAAGTGTCTGGCTGAGGCATTGTTACCCCCTCATAGGAGCAGACAGGGTGACAGGGGGGGTGGGGGGGTGGTCTATAAACCCCCTTACTCCTCCCATCTCCTCCACCACCACCCCTTAACCCCCCCTCCCCTCCCTTTCCTTCCCCTTCCCTCACGTTGCCAAGTACCGATAACGATCAGCGACGTATTGCAACAGTCTATCTACCTACCTACCGCCCTACCTACCTACCTCACTGCCTACCTACGTACTTACCTACCTACCTACCGCCCTACATACCTACCGCCCTACCTACTTACCTACCCGTCTACCCACTTGATCCGTCGCGTCTTCTGCTATCGGCGTACCTGTTCGTCTTGACTCGTAAGTATACCCGTCCATCTCCTGCGCTGTCTAACACCCCCTTCCTCTCTCTCCTCTCTCTCTCATCTCTCTCTCAATCTCTCTCTCTCCTCTCTCTCTCCTCTCATCTCTCTCCTCTCCTCTCTCTCTCTCTCACTCACTGTCGCTCTTCGTATTGCTGTGGTCTGTATGGTGTGTGTGTGTGTGTGTGTGTGTGTGTGTGTGTGTGTGTGTGTGTGTGCGTGTGTGTGTGTTGGACTGATCGTGTACGACGATTGCGCGCGCTCTGGGTTGCGACACGCATGGCGAGAGAGAGAGAGAGAGAGAGAGAGAGAGAGAGAGAGAGAGAGAGAGAGAGAGAGAGCTGCTTGTCTGCCATGCTGGCTTCGCCATAGTTTTGTGCTTGCGTGCGTGAAGTGTCCCCCCGTGTGAGTGGGATGTTGATACACAAGGTGTTGACAGAAGGCACTAAAGCAGCGCGTCGTAAGGCTGTGGCGTGCACGGTCGGAAAGCTGACGTTAAGGAAGAGGACTGGTTGTGTGCGAGAGCGCCATGGGTCGTGGCGGGGTTCAGAAACTGCTGGGTGGTGGTGACGGTGGTTCTGAGACCTGGGGAGGGGTTGGGGACGGGGGGGGGGAAATTGGGTTGTGGTGTGGAGGGGGTGGGGTCTGAAATGAGCGAGACCTGAGGGGAAATTGGCTTGGGGAGTTGAGGGTGTGTGTGTGTGTCTGTGTGTGTGTGTGTGTGTGTGTGTGTGTGTGTGTGTGTGTGTGTGTGTGTGTGTTTGGAGTCAAGAAATATATCATTTGCTTGAAGTAGGAGAAGATTGGTTGCGCTGAGGGGGAGACGGGGTGTTCTGGGTGATGTGAAAAATTGCTGTTTGCTCTGGAGAAGTGAAATTGGAGGAGCAGATTTGGTGGAATTGGGTGTTGCTCCGAGTGGTTAGAATTAGGTGAAAAGCCTGGGAGTGTATATTGGGGAGTTGTGTGAGTCAATAGATATTTGAGGGTCGTGTGTTGTGTAGTGTACGACAGTGTTATTCCGTGTGTGTTGTGGAGAAACTCTCACTCTCTCTCTCTCTCTCTCTCTCTCTCTCTCTCTCTCTCTCTCTCTCTCTCTCTCTCTCTCTCTCTCTCTCTCTCTCTCGTGCGTAGCGTATAGAGCTCTTCCGTATTTATGACCGAAATGTGCCATAGGTCGTCTCAAACTTCCGCACCTAAGATGGAACGGTATCGCTACCTCCCACCACAGCAGACGTCACTCCACCCACACCCATCTGTGATCTACACTGGGAGGGGAAAGTTGTCTGCCTACACCCCGTCTACACCCCCAGGAAAAGGTGTGCGTCTCCCGTGTTCCTTATGGAAGCCCCAGTCAAAAGGGGAGGTCGATACACAGTAGGAGGGTGGGGGGATGGAGTTAATGAGATTTGCCCCCTTGTATGTATGTATGTATGTATGTATGTAAGTCGCGGGTCGATATGGTCGGGCGACGGTGAGACGAAGGCCTTATAAGGTCTGGTTGTATGGGGCAGACACCTGCATCTCCTCCTCCTCCTCCTCCTCCTCCTCCTCCTCCTCTTCTCTTCCTCCTCCTCTTCCTCCTTTCTTCCTTCTCTAGTTTTATCTTCCTTATCTCTGAAGTTCCTCTTTATTGTCATAATTTCGTATGACACTCCAATTTCTGTTAATTAACTCTCGTAATTCTATGTCTTTGTATGTTTTTATTAGCAATTCCTGTATGTTGTATGACCTTGATGAATGTATAATGTATTATGCAGAATACAGCATTAGTGTATTTCCTGTAGAGGCTTTTTTTTCTTTATTTTCTGAATGATACAGTTTTCGCTCAACTCTTATTATTTATTTAAGGAGCTAAGTGTCCCGTAACTCTTATAGGTTACTTATATAAGTAGCAAATTGTCCCTTTTACTTATATTATCTGCGAAGAGAGAGGGACAGTAAGGTCGATTAGAATATTCTAATTCGTATATTCTTTCTATTTCAGGTGAGTGCGTGTGTATTGCACTCAAGATGAGTGTGTGGCACTCTGCCAGCACCCCAGGTGAGTGTCTGGCGCTCTGCCAGCACCCCAGGTGAGTGCGTGGCACTCTTCTAGCACCCCAGGTGAGTGAGTGACACTCTGCCAGCACCCCAGGTGAGTGTGTGGCACTCTGCCAACACCCCAGGTGAGTGAGTGACACTCTGCCAGCACCTCAGGTGAGTGTGTGGCTCTCTCCCAGCACCCCAGGTGAGTGAGTGACACTCTGCCAGCACCTCAGGTGAGTGTGTGGCTCTCTGCCAGCACCCCAGGTGAGTGTGTGGCACTCTGCCAGCACCCCAGGTGAGTGAGTGACACTCTGCCAGCACCTCAGGTGAGTGTGTGGCACTCTGCCAGCACCCCAGGTGAGTGCGTGGCACTCTTCTAGCACCCCAGGTGAGTGAGTGACACTCTGCCAGCACCCCAGGTGAGTGTGTGGCTCTCTGCCAGCACCCCAGGTGAGTGTGTGACACTCTGCCAGCACCTCAGGTGAGTGTGTGGCACTCTGCCAGCACCCCAGGTGAGTGAGTGACTCTCTGCCAGCACCCCAGGTGAGTGTGTGGCACTCTGCCAGCACCCCAGGTGAGTGTGTAGCACTCTGCCAGCACCCCAGGTGAGTGAGTGACACTCTGCCAGCACCACAGGTGAGTGAGTGACACTCTGCCAGCACCCCAGGTGAGTGTGTGGCACTCTGCCAGCACCCCAGGTGAGTGAGTGAAACTCTGCCAGCACCTCAGGTGAGTGTGTGGCACTCTGCCAGCACCCCAGGTGAGTGAGTGGCTCTCTGCCAGCACCCCAGGTGAGTGTGTGGCTCTCTGCCAGCACCCCAGGTGAGTGTGTGGCTCTCTGCCAGCACCCCAGGTGAGTGTGTGGCTCTCTGCCAGCACCTCAGGTGAGTGTGTGGCACTCTGCCAGCACCCCAGGTGAGTGTGTGGCACTCTGCCAGCACCCCAGGTGAGTGTGTGGCTCTCTGCCAGCACCCCAGGTGAGTGTGTGGCACTCTGCCAGCACCCCAGGTGAGTGTGTGGCTCTCTGCCAGCACTCTGCCAGCGTTGGGGGCAGAGACCCCCCCCCCCCCGCCACGTGGTACCAAGATACCCTACGTGTCGGTGAGGCTCGGAAGTGGGGGAACCCGCTCTGGCGAGAATCGTCGTGAACGAGAGAAAGATCAAGCTAATTCATTCTCTCTCTCTCTCTCTCTCTCTCTCTCTCTCTCTCTCTCTCTCTCTCTCTCTCTCTCTCTCTCTCTCTCTCTCTGAGTCCCCGTTCTTCAAAAAGGGATCAGACTGTGATGAAATATGCAAACCTCATCGACTTCCCCCTCCCGGCCACCACAGCTCCAAATGGATCCAGAGGTCAGGCAGAACTTCCCTTTATTTCTGCCGTTACTCATGATTATTCGCCCCTGTGACCTCTGACCTCGAATGAAACACGGGCCTGAAGTCGGGTCTCCACGCTCAGCAGTTGTGGCTCGATCCACACTGCGAGCCTCGCTCGGTGTCCAATTGTTATTTCCATGGCGTTTTCATGGAAGTCAGACTGTTTGTGTGTGTGTGTGTGTGGGTTGAAGGCCAGCGAGTTTCGCTGGACTGGAATTTACAGTGTAGTCACTTGTCTCTCTGCGACGGCGCCTCTCTCTCTCTCTCTCTCTCTCTCTCTCTCTCTCTCTCTCTCTCTCTCTCTCTCTCTCTCTCTCTCTCTCTCTCTCTCTCTCTCTCGGCCTACCACCGCCGCCCTGTGATCCGTCAATGATCCACCCACGCCTCCAGGTACAGCGTCACCCCCCCCTCCCACACACACACACACACAACACACACACACACACACACACACACACACACACTTAATGTGCGCGAGTATAAACATTCCGTGTGTACATAGAGCTTGAAGTGGCTTTGGACATTCCTTTTGGCATGTAGTGGGTCAACCCGTTTTGTGTTTATTCTATCTCGCATTTGATTCTCTTTATGTAATCCATTTTTATCGTTAATTGCGCCGTAACCTCCTCCTCCCTCAAACAACTGTATTAGAGTTAGAAATATCAAGTCGGAAATCTAACTCTTTTTCTCACGTTTCTTTTTTAATTTCTCTATGTTAGTTATTAGATTTGCAGGGATAGATTTATTGTCTTTTATTCTTAACTGATTGTCTGTTTATTATTCTGTTGTCTTCTGTGAATCTTTCTCCTAATTCACTCTCCTGTCTGTCTGTCCTTTCTCTGTCTGTGTAGATTAGGAATGTATGATACTATTGCTGTCCTCCAGCAAATAACCACGTCACAGACCATCAGGTCTTGTGTTAGCCTGACCTCGTCACAGACCATCAGGTCTTGTGTTAAGCTGACCTCGTCACAGACCATCAGGTCTTGTGTTAGCCTGACCTCGTCACAGACCATCAAGTCTTGTGTAAGCCTGACCTCGTCACAGACCATCAGGTCTTGTGTTAACCTGACCTCGTCACAGACCATCAGGTCTTGTGTTAGCCTGACCTCGTCACAGACCATCAGGTCTTGTGTTAGCCTGACCTCGTCATAGACCATCAGGTCTTGTGTTATTTGTCCTTCCCATGTACTCCCATGTCCCCATCGTACAGCCAACCTCACACATTACACTAGAAAAAGTAGAGTTGTTTTTACAGCCTTTTTAACATACAGAAAAGATAAACCCATTTAGTTTCCTTAACTTTTTTTGGAATATTTTTGCATCGTGATCTCTGTCTGAAAGCATTCGATTAGGTTGATACAGTATTCATAAGCCATTATCTCTCGCTGAATAAACACGAAAGGTCAGAGTTCAAGGGCACTTAGCGTTATTATCAGGTCAGAGGTCAAGGGCATGGACTCCCACGTCAGGTCAGAAGCCACGCCGTGCAGTCTCGCTCTCAAGGGGTCGTGCAGTCGTGCTCAAGGGTTATACCGCCGTGCAGTCGCGCTCTCAAGGGGTCGTACAGTCGTGCTCAAGGGTTATACCGCCGTGCTCAAGGGTCGCACCGTCGTCTCAAGGGTCGTAACTCTATTGCTCTAGGGTCGTACCGTCGTGTCAAGGGTCGCTACTCTCGTGCTCTAGGGTCGTACAGTCGTGCTCAAGGGTTATACCGCCGTGCTCAAGGGTCGCACCGTCGTCTCAAGGGTCGTAACTCTATTGCTCTAGGGTCGTACCGTCGTGTCAAGGGTCGCAACTCTCGTGCTCTAGGGTCGTACCGTCGTGTCAAGGGTCGTAACTCTCGTGCTCTAGGGTCGTACCGTCGTGTCAAGGGTCGTAACTCTCGTGCTCTAGGGTCGTACCGTCGTACTCACCGGGGTTCAAAGCACGTACTTATCATAACCTTATCTTTTCCCCCAAAACCATTGCTATTACGTTTGCTCATCGTTCCTCCTTAAGAGCACGGCGAAGTCGCGGATCGAAGTATCGCTGATGGGGGACATTCAGCGCACGTATATCCCTGTTGGTATACATGTTGGTAGATTGCCGGAGATAGGAACACGCAGTTAGTATATACGCGAAGCTGCGACGGATCTTGCCCTCCTTGTGCGTAAAGACGCGGTCTTGCCGCTCCGCCCTGCGCGTACAAGCACGTGCGGAATATTGATCCGTGCCTGCGTACTGTACAAAGGTGTGTGTGTGTGTGTGTGTGTGGGTGGGTGGGTGGGGTATGTGTGTGTGTGTGTGTGTGTGTGTGTGTGTGTGTGTGTGTTCTGCTGCTTTTGTGGTGCTTGGCTCCTGTGCTTTTGGGGGGGCCCTGCCTTTGTGCTTGTAACCCCCCCATGCCTGGTGCATGGCTCATGCGACTTGCATGCGAGGTTTATGGCTGTGTTGTTAGCAGGGATGTGTCGTGTTTCCGACTACGCAACGCACGCACACACGGAGGCATGTTGATATTCCACGCGGTTCACTGCAATTATACATCGTATTCTGATTGTATAAATGCGCATGCATGCCCGGTTGTATTGCATTGTGCTTGCATGGTGGGTCGCTGTGTTACCCACGTCCCAGCCAGGCACTTACCTCGGTTAGAACTCAATTATCAAGTGTCGAAATGTTGGACTGGACCCGTCAGACGGCGGGGGCACACATGCATTGCACACGGGTCCTGCATATTGCATGGCCCCGAAGCGCTGGGGGGGACACGCGAGTGCATATCAGTGTTCCACTTCCACTTGTATAAGTGTATTGTGACCCCGTTGCGCCCAGGCCCTCACAAGTGCACACGTAAATGTCACACTTAACACACCGAATAGCTTCTTTGTACGCAAATCCTGCTAATTGCTTACCAGTGTCGAACGCGCTACGCAACCCTGCCAGTTGCTTACCACTTGTCATGCTCGGAGCTTGCGCCTTGCATATCCACGTTACTCCCCTCACACTTGACACTTAAATCTCATAAACACACTCGAAGTGAGATATGAACTCAAACACACTCGAAGTGAATAAAAAAGGCTTGTGAGATAGGAACTCAAAAAAGTGGACAATTGATATGCGATCTAAGTGTCCTCAGAATTCTTTATCATCACCAGTTTTTAGGACAGGCAGAGTGAATCCCTTATCGTTTTATATAACCAGTCCCCCAGCTTCTCCACGTCCAGCTACACACACACACACACACACACACACACACACACACACACACACACACACACACACACACACACACACACACACACACACAACACACACACTCACCACCTCTGTGGTGAATCCACGTTTCCAGAAGCAAGCACAGCTGCACAGCTTGGAGAACAGATGTGTCTGAGCAGTTACATATGTACAGTCTGACCCATGTAAGAGTGCGGGGTGAGGGTACCCCCTCCCTGTTGGTTCGTTCCAGGAAGGAAAGAAAACGGCTTGTATTTATTTATTTTATATATTTGTTTATCATTATAATTATTATTATTATTATTATTATTATTATTATTATTAGTAGTAGTAGTAGTAGTAGTAGTAGTAGTGTTATTATTGTTATTATTATTATTATTATTATTATTATTATTATTATTATTCATTATTATTATTATTATTATCATCATCATCATCATCATCATTGTCATTGTTGTTATTATCATTGTTATTTACTACCAAAGAAAGGTACTATCTCGTCTCGTTTTAATCATGGCAACACAGGTCGTTAAGGAGGCGCAAGGTAGCCAGGCCGGACCAAGCTCTTTGGAGAGATGTCGCTAATGGATTTCGCACCACTTCGTCCTTAAGTAATTACTGGAATGTAGTTTGTGTTAATTGAATCGCGAGTATATCTTTGTGTGTGTGTGTGTGTGTGTGTAGACCAGGGTTCGTGGGAGAGAGTGTAGAAGGAAGACCCCCCCCCCATCTTCGTCCTGAAACACAGAAAGGAAATATTTGATAGAGTGATCTCGTCATCATGAGATCATGATATGACGTCTGATCCGAGGAGGAGGAAGGTCAGATAGGTGGCAGATGGTTATGGCAGTGCACGGCGCGCCCCAAAGATATTTCACTTCACGCGTATCCTTCGCTGCTGTTTGTATACACACACACTTCCTCGTGTCCTTTGCCGAGCTGTCTCGTCTCTTCCTGGGCGTGAGTGCTTTGGGTCCAGCGGGGTGTGTGTGTGTGTGTGTGTGAGGGAGGGAGTGTAAAGAGCGCCCGGACGACGGTAGGCAAGCAATTGAAAGGAGGGAAGTGTTATCGGTGGGAGGTGGGGCTGAGGCCCGGGTTACGGTAAGCGGGCGGTGGCACTGGTTTCCTCCACAGCGAAATTTTGAGGTGACGTGCAATGGCGAGGCTCACTGAAGACTGGTTTTTTTTTAAACCCCCAATCGCGGCCTCGCCTCTCTCTCGCTAGCTCCCCCCCAAAAAAAAAATTACGAGAAGAGAACCACTGGCTTACATCACCCGTTGTTATCCCCCTATAAAAAAAAACCGCTTCCTCCCCCCATCAAACCTTTTTAAAAACGTTTCCTCCCCCCATCAAAGCTTTTTAAAAAGCCCGAGGCAGGGTCCTCAAGCGCGGTACTCACCTCCCTCCAGGGAAAATGGTGACAGACGGCGACGCAGGGCTGGGTGGGACGAGGGGGCGCTTGTAAACACAGCAGCCTCAGACGGAGAGAGTCTAGCGGTGTCCTGGTAATTGGGGCAGGTCGTCAGCGCTTAGCCCTGCTCAGGATGCTGTTTTGAAGGGGTTGTGTTGCCGCTCGGCCATCTGTCGTTCTAAACCGCCGGGTGACTCTTGGCTGTACGGGTTAGTTTGTCTGTTGTACCGTTAAACTGACAGTAGAGGGCCTGGGGTGGGTGTGGGGCAGAATGCATGGCATTGATTACTCCTTCGTCGGCGTTGTTCGTTGAATTGAAACGATCTGTACAGTAGTTATGAGGATGTTATTTGGAGTCTTTTAAGATTTGGAAGGAGGAGGAGGAGGAGGAGGAGGGAGCGTAGGGCCACGCCGCGCTATACCATATACGGGTTACATGACCGTTGCAGAGCACGGAGGGAAGTGGTGGCGCTGAGGTCGATATATGTGAGGGAGGTGTTCTCTCCCGCCGGGGTAGTGGTAGTAGGTGTCGACGGGTGGGTGGCTGAAGGTCACGGGGGTCGCACGGGGGGGGGGGGGGGGGGGGGGGGGGGGGGGTCACTCGTGCAGGGAAGTGGCGTAAACCGTATTGAGAGAGAGATTTTGACTTGCATCGCGTCTCCCTGATTGCATCTCCTCTGATCATTAACATCAGCGTTTTGCGACAGTGTTCGAATGACTTGTTAAACCCCACTGTTAGAATTACCGTTGATATATATTTATTCATTCTTTTTATGTATTGTACTTTGTCGCTGTCTCCCGCGTTAGCGAGGTAGCGCAAGGCAACGGACGAAAGAATGTGTCAGCGACTATTTTTGGAAAGGGTATAGCGTTCGTTTTATCGCCTACGAATAGAATTCCTGTCGTTTAGTTTGTGACGGCAAGTCGTTCCACTGAATTACTTAATGCTTAGTTTTAACAGCGTCAGCCCCTGATGGGATACACGCTTATCTTTGACTGTGGTGAGGTATAGAGAGGCTTATCTTTGACCTTAGTGTGATATATATATATAATATATATATATATATATATATATATATATATATAATATATATATATATATATATATATTTCTTTCTTCTTTCATACTATTCGCCATTTCCCGCGTTAGCAAGGTAGCGTTAAGAACAGAGGACTGGGCCTCTGAGGGAATATCCTCACCTGGCCTCGTTCTCTGTTCCTTCTTTTGGAAAATGAAAAAAAAAAAAAAAAAAAAACGAGAGGGGAGGATTTCCAGCCCCCCGCTCCCTCCCCTTTTAGTCGCCTTCTACGACACGCAGGGAATACGTGGGAAGTATTCTTTCTCCCCTATCCCCAGGGATATATATATATATATATATATATATATATATATAATATATATATATATATATATATATAATATATATATATATATATATATATATTATATATATATATATATATATATATATATATATAATATATATATATATATATATATATATATATATATATATATATAATATGTGTGTGTGTATATATGGGCGTGGTGAGAAAAGACGTGCCTCTTGACAAAGGTCATGAGGTGAGCAGTGTAGGAGGAGGGGGATATGGGGCGGGGGGGTAGGTGTCAGTTGTGTACACCTGGCTCGATAAGGTCGTCATTACTTCCGTCCCAGACCTTGCTCCAGATGTGGTAAGGTCAAGGGGGACTTTCCCCTTACTCCTCCCGCCACACTCTGCCTCTCGTTGAAGGGGGGGGGGGTCAACACTTACCTGACCTTACATCAGAGATGGCCAGGTCAAGGTCCCTGTGAGTATCATCCACTTTGACATCTTCTTTATCCCTCCTCCTCCTCCTCCTCTGCCTCCTCCTCCTCCTCCTCCTCCTCCTCTTCCCCCTCCTCCTCCTCCTCCTCACACTGACCTTCGTGGGCAACGCTGGAGAAGCCATAACCTCGACCTCAGGAATCAATAGAATGAAAAGAGAGAGAGAGAGAGAGAGAGAGAGAGAGAGAGAGAGAGAGAGAGAGAGAGAGAGAGAGAGAGAGAGAATTGGCAAGGGATGCTAAATTTACCTTTTTACTCTTAGCCACGAATTTTGCCTCCCTCTCCCTCCCTTTCCAGATATCCCCGTCTCTCTCTCTCTCTCTCTCTCTCCTCTCTCTCTCTCTCTCTCTCTCTCTCTCTCTCTCCTCTCCTCCGGCTGGAAAATCAACTTTGCATGAAGTGTCTGACCTGAAGCGGGGGAGCAGCACTGGGGAGGGTTGGAGAGGGTGGGGGGGTAGCTGGTGGGAGTGAGGGGTTGGTGCTGTTTGTTAGCAAGTTCAAGGTCAAGGGAGACCTCCCGTGCCACAGCAAGGTCAGGGAGAGTTACCACTGCAAAGGTCAGGGAGAGTTACCACCCCAGTGGAATGGCGGAAAAGGTCAGGTAGGTAGAGGGGAGAGGGATTAGGGGTGACATTGCAAGACTAAGAGTGGGGGAGGTTAGGGGGGAGGAAGTGAGAGGCTCGTCCGTAATCCCTTTTATCTCCCCCAACTACCTCCCTTCCCCCTCTGCCCTCCCCAAGACCTCGTCCTACATCTCCCCATCACCCTGGGTCACCTGGGGTCACGGGGTCACCTTACACCCACCGGCCCCGTCGTAGGACGCCAACGACCGCTTTCGACAGTTGGCCGCTGTAGATGACCCCGTTATCTACAGCATCGCCTTATCTTATCATAATGGAAATGTTAGCGGCGTCTCTTAGTACAGAATCACTCGTCGCTAATACAGTCTCTTCTGTAGCTAATACAGAGTCTCTTCTGTAGCTAATACAGTCTCTTCTGTAGCTAATACAGTCTCTTCTGTAGCTAATACAGTCTCTTCTGTAGCTAATACAGAGTCTCTTCTGTAGCTAATACAGAGTCTCGTCACGTGACGTTCAGGGGTTGTACCGTCACGTGACGCTCGAGGGCTGTACCGTCACGGGAAGTTCAGGGGTTGTACCGTCACGTGACGTTCAGGGGTTGTACCGTCACGTGACGTTCAGGGGTTGTACCGTCACGTGACGTTCAGGGGTTGTACCGTCACGGGAAGTTCAGGGGTTGTACCGTCACGGGAAGTTCAGGGGTTGTACCGTCACGTGACGTTCAGGGGTTGTACCGTCACGGGAAGTTCAGGGGTTGTACCGTCACGGGAAGTTCAGGGGTTGTACCGTCACGTGACGCTCGAGGGCTGTACCGTCACGGGAAGTTCAGGGGTTGTACCGTCACGTGACGTTCAGGGGTTGTACCGTCACGGGAAGTTCAGGGGTTGTACCGTCACGGGAAGTTCAGGGGTTGTACCGTCACGTGACGTTCAGGGGTTGTACCGTCACGGGAAGTTCAGGGGTTGTACCGTCACGTGACGTTCAGGGGTTGTACCGTCACGGGAAGTTCAGGGGTTGTACCGTCACGGGAAGTTCAGGGGTTGTACCGTCACGGGAAGTTCAGGGGTTGTACCGTCACGGGAAGTTCAGGGGTTGTACCGTCACGGGAAGTTCAGGGGTTGTACCGTCACGTGACGTTCAGGGGTTGTACCGTCACGTGACGCTCGAGGGCTGTACCGTCACGGGAAGTTCAGGGGTTGTACCGTCACGGGAAGTTCAGGGGTTGTACCGTCACGTGACGTTCAGGGGTTGTACCGTCACGTGACGCTCGAGGGCTGTACCGTCACGGGAAGTTCAGGGGTTGTACCGTCACGTGACGCTCGAGGGCTGTACCGTCACGGGAAGTTCAGGGGTTGTACCGTCACGTGACGCTCGAGGGCTGTACCGTCACGGGAAGTTCAGGGGTTGTACCGTCACGTGACGTTCAGGGGTTGTACCGTCACGGGAAGTTCAGGGGTTGTACCGTCACGTGACGTTCAGGGGTTGTACCGTCACGTGACGTTCAGGGGTTGTACCGTCACGTGACGCTCGAGGGCTGTACCGTCACGGGAAGTTCAGGGGTTGTACCGTCACGTGACGCTCGAGGGCTGTACCGTCACGGGAAGTTCAGGGGTTGTACCGTCACGTGACGCTCGAGGGCTGTACCGTCACGTGACGTTCAGGGGTTGTACCGTCACGTGACGCTCGAGGGCTGTACCGTCACGGGAAGTTCAGGGGTTGTACCGTCACGGGAAGTTCAGGGGTTGTACCGTCACGGGAAGTTCAGGGGTTGTACCGTCACGGGAAGTTCAGGGGTTGTACCGTCACGGGAAGTTCAGGGGTTGTACCGTCACGGGAAGTTCAGGGGTTGTACCGTCACGTGACGCTCGAGGGCTGTACCGTCACGGGAAGTTCAGGGGTTGTACCGTCACGTGACGCTCGAGGGCTGTACCGTCACGTGACGCTCGAGGGCTGTACCGTCACGGGAAGTTCAGGGGTTGTACCGTCACGGGAAGTTCAGGGGTTGTACCGTCACGGGAAGTTCAGGGGTTGTACCGTCACGGGAAGTTCAGGGGTTGTACCGTCACGGGAAGTTCAGGGGTTGTACCGTCACGGGAAGTTCAGGGGTTGTACCGTCACGGGAAGTTCAGGGGTTGTACCGTCACGTGACGTTCAGGGGTTGTACCGTCACGGGAAGTTCAGGGGTTGTACCGTCACGGGAAGTTCAGGGGTTGTACCGTCACGGGAAGTTCAGGGGTTGTACCGTCACGTGACGCTCGAGGGCTGTACCGTCACGGGAAGTTCAGGGGTTGTACCGTCACGGGAAGTTCAGGGGTTGTACCGTCACGTGACGCTCGAGGGCTGTACCGTCACGGGAAGTTCAGGGGTTGTACCGTCACGTGACGCTCGAGGGCTGTACCGTCACGGGAAGTTCAGGGGTTGTACCGTCACGTGACGTTCAGGGGTTGTACCGTCACGTGACGTTCAGGGGTTGTACCGTCACGGGAAGTTCAGGGGTTGTACCGTCACGGGAAGTTCAGGGGTTGTACCGTCACGTGACGCTCGAGGGCTGTACCGTCACGGGAAGTTCAGGGGTTGTACCGTCACGTGACGTTCAGGGGTTGTACCGTCACGGGAAGTTCAGGGGTTGTACCGTCACGTGACGCTCGAGGGCTGTACCGTCACGGGAAGTTCAGGGGTTGTACCGTCACGGGAAGTTCAGGGGTTGTACCGTCACGGGAAGTTCAGGGGTTGTACCGTCACGTGACGTTCAGGGGTTGTACCGTCACGTGACGCTCGAGGGCTGTACCGTCACGGGAAGTTCAGGGGTTGTACCGTCACGGGAAGTTCAGGGGTTGTACCGTCACGTGACGTTCAGGGGTTGTACCGTCACGGGAAGTTCAGGGGTTGTACCGTCACGTGACGCTCGAGGGTTGTACCGTCACGGGAAGTTCAGGGGTTGTACCGTCACGTGACGTTCAGGGGTTGTACCGTCACGTGACGTTCAGGGGTTGTACCGTCACGGGAAGTTCAGGGGTTGTACCGTCACGGGAAGTTCAGGGGTTGTACCGTCACGTGACGTTCAGGGGTTGTACCGTCACGGGAAGTTCAGGGGTTGTACCGTCACGGGAAGTTCAGGGGTTGTACCGTCACGGGAAGTTCAGGGGTTGTACCGTCACGGGAAGTTCAGGGGTTGTACCGTCACGGGAAGTTCAGGGGTTGTACCGTCACGTGACGTTCAGGGGTTGTACCGTCACGTGACGTTCAGGGGTTGTACCGTCACGGGAAGTTCAGGGGTTGTACCGTCACGGGAAGTTCAGGGGTTGTACCGTCACGTGACGTTCAGGGGTTGTACCGTCACGGGAAGTTCAGGGGTTGTACCGTCACGGGAAGTTCAGGGGTTGTACCGTCACGTGACGCTCGAGGGCTGTACCGTCACGGGAAGTTCAGGGGTTGTACCGTCACGTGACGTTCAGGGGTTGTACCGTCACGTGACGTTCAGGGGTTGTACCGTCACGTGACGCTCGAGGGCTGTACCGTCACGGGAAGTTCAGGGGTTGTACCGTCACGTGACGCTCGAGGGCTGTACCGTCACGGGAAGTTCAGGGGTTGTACCGTCACGGGAAGTTCAGGGGTTGTACCGTCACGTGACGCTCGAGGGCTGTACCGTCACGGGAAGTTCAGGGGTTGTACCGTCACGTGACGTTCAGGGGTTGTACCGTCACGTGACGCTCGAGGGCTGTACCGTCACGGGAAGTTCAGGGGTTGTACCGTCACGGGAAGTTCAGGGGTTGTACCGTCACGTGACGTTCAGGGGTTGTACCGTCACGTGACGTTCAGGGGTTGTACCGTCACGTGACGTTCAGGGGTTGTACCGTCACGGGAAGTTCAGGGGTTGTACCGTCACGGGAAGTTCAGGGGTTGTACCGTCACGTGACGTTCAGGGGTTGTACCGTCACGTGACGTTCAGGGGTTGTACCGTCACGGGAAGTTCAGGGGTTGTACCGTCACGTGACGTTCAGGGGTTGTACCGTCACGTGACGCTCGAGGGCTGTACCGTCACGGGAAGTTCAGGGGTTGTACCGTCACGTGACGTTCAGGGGTTGTACCGTCACGGGAAGTTCAGGGGCTGTACCGTCACGGGAAGTTCAGGGGTTGTACCGTCACGGGAAGTTCAGGGGTTGTACCGTCACGGGAAGTTCAGGGGTTGTACCGTCACGGGAAGTTCAGGGGTTGTACCGTCACGTGACGCTCGAGGGCTGTACCGTCACGGGAAGTTCAGGGGTTGTACCGTCACGTGACGTTCAGGGGTTGTACCGTCACGGGAAGTTCAGGGGTTGTACCGTCACGTGACGCTCGAGGGCTGTACCGTCACGGGAAGTTCAGGGGTTGTACCGTCACGTGACGTTCAGGGGTTGTACCGTCACGTGACGCTCGAGGGCTGTACCGTCACGTGACGCTCGAGGGCTGTACCGTCACGGGAAGTTCAGGGGTTGTACCGTCACGTGACGTTCAGGGGTTGTACCGTCACGGGAAGTTCAGGGGTTGTACCGTCACGGGAAGTTCAGGGGTTGTACCGTCACGTGACGTTCAGGGGTTGTACCGTCACGTGACGTTCAGGGGTTGTACCGTCACGTGACGCTCGAGGGCTGTACCGTCACGGGAAGTTCAGGGGTTGTACCGTCACGGGAAGTTCAGGGGTTGTACCGTCACGTGACGTTCAGGGGTTGTACCGTCACGTGACGTTCAGGGGTTGTACCGTCACGGAAGTTCAGGGGTTGTACCGTCACGGAAGTTCAGGGGTTGTACCGTCACGGGAAGTTCAGGGGTTGTTACCGTCACGGGAAGTTCAGGGGTTGTACCGTCACGGGAAGTTCAGGGGCTGTACCGTCACGGGAAGTTCAGGGGTTGTACCGTCACGGGAAGTTCAGGGGCTGTACCGTCACGTGACGTTCAGGGGTTGTACCGTCACGTGACGTTCAGGGGTTGTACCGTCACGGGAAGTTCAGGGGTTGTACCGTCACGGGAAGTTCAGGGGCTGTACCGTCACGGGAAGTTCAGGGGTTGTACCGTCACGTGACGCTCGAGGGCTGTACCGTCACGGGAAGTTCAGGGGTTGTACCGTCACGTGACGCTCGAGGGCTGTACCGTCACGGGAAGTTCAGGGGTTGTACCGTCACGTGACGTTCAGGGGTTGTACCGTCACGGGAAGTTCAGGGGTTGTACCGTCACGTGACGCTCGAGGGCTGTACCGTCACGGGAAGTTCAGGGGTTGTACCGTCACGTGACGCTCGGGAGCTAATATAGTCTCTTCTGTAGCTAATACAGAGTCTCTTTTTATCTCCCATCCACCATCACATTTAAAAAAAAAAATGTCGGGTCAAAGTTCACGCAGTCGTACCCGAAGGGGTAGGGGGAATGGGATGGGGGGGGGGGCCCCGCAGCGTCGTGTTAAAAAAGGGTTTGGGGGAGAGAGGATGGGGTGAGAGATGATGGGGTGAGAGGTATGGGGAGATGGACCCTTCACCAGGGTCAAATGTCAAGGTTGGGGTGTAGTATGATTCAGTGCCCTTTTTTCGGTTGCGTTATGACCCCGGTTTGACCTCTGAAATTATTACCCCCCCCCTACCCTGCCGATTGTCTATTTATTGTGATGGATTTTATATATCTATCCATCTATCTATCTGTCTGTCTGTCTGTCTGTTTTACGGACGATGGAAGCCCTAAAAGATTAGCCAAGTTTTGAGAATTACGTTCGCGATGAAAAAAAAAAAAAAAGAATTTTGATGAAGACTTTTGGGAAAGAAAAGCTGTTTATATGTATGTATGAGTGGAGCGACGTTGCTTTGTGGTGCTGGAATCCGTAATTAAAGGTAATCTCGTTGGACTCTTTGAGTTTCTGATCTCGGTATATAATGTCGGGTGTAGTGGCTAAATGTAATCTCGGTAGGTATTGATGTAGCTTTTAATGTAATCGGAAGGTGTTGATTTAACTTTTTTAATGTAATCGGAAGGTGTTAATGTAGCTTTTAATGTAATCTCGGTAGATAATGACCTTGTCGTTTTCAAAGGGATGTTTCCAAAGTAATCTCAACAAATAATGTTGATGCAGCTTTTAATGTGATTTTGATAGGTATGTGGGATTAGTTTCTAAAGTATCTCGTTTAGAAGGCCGATGGTTTCCAAAGTAATTCGATAGATGATGTCGATGATGTCTTTAAAGTAGTCTCGATAGATAGCGCCGATGTGGTTTCCAAAGTAATCTCGATAGATAATGTCGATAATGTCTTTAGTCTCGATAGATAGCGCCGATGTGGTTTCCAAAGTAATTCGATAGATAATGTCGATGATGTCTTTAAAAGTAATCTCGACAGATAGCGCCGATGTGGTTTCCAAAGTGATCTCGATAGATAGGCGTCGACGTACTTCCCAGAGTACTCTCGATAGATGATGTAGATTTGAAATTCCCGGAGAGTCACCACGAAAATTACATTATTCCCCCCCCCCGTGTCATCTGGACACCGTTGAGGGGTTAGGTACCATGTCTAGCGTGTTGTATGGGCATGCGAATTGCCACGATTGGATTAAGTGTGTGTGTGTGTGTGTGTGTGTGTGTAGAGGAAGAGCAGCGTGACCTTTGACCGACACACACACACACACACACAGGGGCATTGATCTCGCCGAAGTGACCTTGATATTGGGTGGGGGTTAAAGAGGAACACTGTAACCAGAAGGAGAGGGAGGGGGTGTTGGGAAGGGGAAAAAGAAGGTGGGGAGAGAAAGAGGGAGGGGAATGTGGTGTAAGTGGGTGGCTGTATGGAGGAGGCCCACCCATATATATTTTATGTATATATAATATATATATATAAAATTTTATATATATATATATATATATATTATTATTATATATATATATGGGTATATATTATATATTTATATATATTATATATATATATATATAATATATATATATATTATATATATATATATATAATATTGGCTGCTCAACCAGGTCGGGCAAGTGGAAGTTTGCCTGGGGCGTCCAGACAGAACACTCGGACCCACACTAATACTGGCCGACCGGTAGAAAATGGATGGTGGGTCCACTGGTGTTAAAGGGGAGGGGAGGGGAAGGCTTGCTTGGACGTGCCCGGGAGCTTGTAAAAGTCGTGCTCAAGGGTCGTGTGTGTGGTCACGTCCAACGGCCGTACCGTCGTGCTGAAGGGTGTACCTTCACGTGACGTTTAGGGGGCGTTTCCGTCAGTGGGGCCCCTCGAGGTTGTATTTGTCACGTGACGTTCAGGGGTTGTACCCTCAGGGAAGTTTAGGGGTTTTTACCGTCACGTGACGTTCAGGGGTTGTACCGTCACGGGAAGTTCAGGGGTTGTACCGTCACGTGACGCTCGAGGGTCGTACCGTCACGTGACGCTCGAGGGCTGTACCGTCACGGGAAGTTCAGGGGTTGTCGCGTCACGCTCGAGCAATGATAGATAAATATAGTCCTTCGTTCGACTCCATTCTCAACTCCCCCATAAGTCTTGGGAGGGAAGGGGGGCCTCCTGCTGCTCCTTCGCGTCTCCCGGGCCATTACAGGGATTAATTTCCGCTACTTTAATACCCGTTCCCCTAATGCGTTTTAAACCAATTAGTGTCTGGTATGTTAATGTACTTAACGTTTAAGGGGGGGGGGGGGCGGCACGTAAGAGCTGGGGGTCATTATAGTGCGTCATTTGTTTTCTAGAAATAAGGAATTCGTTATGTATTTGCCTCGGGAATAAAAAAAGTCGTCCCCTTTAAACGTTTGGAAGCCTACGTGGTAATGTTTTATTAAGTCTACACTGTATCAAAATCTGTAAATTATGTATCAAAATATGTAAATGATGTATCAAAATATGTAAATTATGTATCAAAATGTATATTATCTATCAAGATATGTAAATTATGTATCAAAATATGTAAATGGTATCAAAACATGTGTAATATGTATCAAAGTATGCAAGTTATGTATCAAAACATGTGTAATATGTATGAAAGTATTCAAGTTATGTATCAAAACATGTGTAATATGTATCAAAGTATGCAAGTTATGTATCCAAATATGTAAATCATGTATCAAAACATGCGGAAAAAATATGTTATTGGTTGATTAGAAAGCAAACAAGTAATTAAGCAGCCGAAAAAAAAGTATGTTAAACCCAACTTTTCTAAATCAAATCAAGGTTTGGATTAGGTTAAGTCTCGGAGTGGAAAACGGTGCGGGACCAGGCGATCGCCTTGGAGGACGCCGGCGTGGTAGGTTTAGGTTAGAATATGGTTCGGTCATCGATGTTCCAGGGAGATGGCTTAGGAGTCGCAAGGGTTAGGCCTGGTGTGCATACGAGGCCACGTTGCCTGCACCGTAGGCAGTTAAGCTGACGATGGGGGACTTGTTTAGGTTTAAGCTAAAAGCATTCTCGATCTAAAGGGGTGACCCTTTGATTTGAGTAGATAGGAAGCTTTAACTCTTTTAAGTTCTAAGTTGAAAGATTTTGACGAACGTGTAAGCTGACCAAGAGAATTTGACGTAGATTTTAAGCTTTGATTTTAAGCTGAAACATTTCAACGAATGTCTTAGGTGACCAAGAGAATTTAAACTTTGATAAGAGGCTTTAATTCTAAGCTGAGGAGGCCATGTCGCCTGCACCTTGAATTGATTAAGCTGACCGCGCAAACTTGAAATGTTAAGCTGGAACGTTTCGCCGAACGTCAAAGACGACCCAGTGGAAATTTTGATTCTAGATTGGAACATCATGAAGAGCGCCACTCCTGCTTCCCCCCGCTCTCGTCCTGCGCAGTACACGTCACCGTGAGCAGCTCAGCGCGCAGGGGCGACCGTGTCGTGGATCGCCCAGGTATAGAACTCTGGCCAAAATTGGCGCGATGGTCGAGCGGGTGAAGCCATCGTACCGTTGTGGTCGGTGTGGGGGATTTCCGGTCTCTCCAGAGAGAAGGTGCAAACAATCTGGAACCCTGTTAGGACCTGCCAGGGGGTTTTGTGTGTTTTGTTTACATTGTTTGCCAGTGAGCGCCCCCCCAGTGTTTGGTTTGGGGGGGGGAAAGGGGGGGGGGGCTTTGATATGGAAGGGGATAAAAGCGTCGCAGGAATTGTGGGAAAGGTGACCTGACCTCTAGTTTTAAAGGTGGGAGTGACCCGTATGCCAACGCACGCACGCACGCACACATGCACACACACACACACACACACACACGAGGATGTCCAGTAAAATTTTTACTTTCTCTCCTTTCCCATAGCCCCATTCCACCACTCCCATCTCTCCTACCTTTCACCCCTTTCCCTTTTATCCCTTCCATCCCTCCCCCCTTGCTCCGGCCTCTCTCTCTCTCTCTCTCTCTCTCTCTCTCTCTCTCTCTCTTCTCCTCTCTCTCTCTTTTCTCACTCTTCTCTCAAATCTCTCTCTCTCTCTCAGGCGAGTTCTGTCATAGGTACTTGTATGAGGTAGTTACCTCGTACCTCTCCCTCTTCTCACCCTTTTTAACCCCTCCCTCCCTCCAAGACGACCCCTCCCCCTTTTTTTTTTTTTTAGGAAAACAAGACTCCCTTTTTAAAGAAAAACATTTCAAGTCAGGACACCACTCAATAATTCCAGGGTTCGTATCCCCCCCACCCTTTTTTTTTTTTTTTTTGAGGACTCGGGAACCAGCCAGACCTCTTTCCAGATTTCCAGAGCTGGGTAAAAGCCGTCTGAAGTATTCCAGGCCAAGACGAAGCCCCTTCCCCGAATTGCAATTTTTGGGCCCAAAATGGACAAGAGAAGGTATAGTGCTGGCAGGTCAGGTCGTTTAAGAGTAGTTTTGTGTGTGTATATATATATATATTATATATATATAATATATATATAAATTTTATAATATATATATATTATATTTTTTTTTTTTTTCTTTTTTTTTTTTTAAATATTCGCCATTTCCGCGTTAGCGAGGTAGCGTTAAAAACCCGGGACTGGGCCTTTTTTGGGAAAATCCCCACCTTGCCCCTCTGTTCCTTCTTTTGGAAAAATTTAAAAAAAAAAAATATAAAATAAAATATTTTATTATATATATATTATATATATATAATATATATATAATATATATATATTTTTATGCCTGGGGATAGGGGAGAAAGAATACTTCTCCGTGTTCCCTGCGTGTCGTAGAAGGCGACTAAAAGGGGAGGGAGCGGGGGGCTGGAAATCCTCCCCTCTCAAGTTTTCTTTGTTTTTTTTTCCAAAGGAAGGAACAGAGAAGGGGGCCTGGTGTGGATGTTCCCTCAGGGGCCCAGTCCTCTGTTCTTAACGCTACCTTGCTGATGGGGGGGGTGGCGAATGGTTTTGAAAGAAAAATATATATATATACACATATTCGCCATTTCCTGCGTTTGCGAGATAGTATCAAGAACAGAGGACTGAGGCTAGGAGGGAAAATCCTCACTTGGCCCCCTTCTCTGTTCCTTCTTTTGGAAAAGTAAAAACTGGTGCGAAGGATTTCCAGCCCGCTCTCTCCCCTTTTTAGTCGCCTTCTGCGAAGCGCAGGGAATACGTGGGGAGTGTTCTTTCTCCCGTATCCCCAAGAATGATATATATATTAAAATTTATATATATATAATATATATATATATATATATATATATTCCAGACATCTCAGAAATATGTTGCCCGGGAAACCTGTCGTATTGTTTACACCGAGCGGCCGTCTTGAATTCCCACGAGATGGATTAAGTCGTTCTTTTAGTATTTAAGAAAATAAAAAACAAAGTATTATACGAAACTAGATCTGCATCAATAGTGTCTTTTGGAAAGATACCTTTTTTAACTGATTCAACTGCGTTTCCCGGATGTATGAGCACCGGATGGGCTAGACGTGTAAAATGCTTGCACTGAAACTGAGTTGCCATAGAAATGAGAGAGAGAGAGAGAGAGAGAGAGAGAGAGAGAGAGAGAGAGAGAGAGAGAGAGAGAGAGAGAGAGAATTCACGTCTGTTCCTGACGCACCAGGAACGCGTAAAGATAACAAAACATTTGTGGCGAACGAATTTGCCTGGGAACACGGGAGAGGTGCTTGATGGCGCGGGAAATAGTTAACGTGGGCCAGAGGCTTGTGTTGTGAATGGGTATTTGATCTTATACTGTAGTTATGATGGTAGGAGTAGGGTTCGATCATCAGCTATGGTGTTTGAGAGACTCTTGGTAACACATCTGTACGAGATTCGAATCCTGGTTGTGGCAGTCGGACCACCGTCCACCCAGCTGTTTCTCCCTCTCTCTCTCTCTCTCTCTCTCTCTCTCTCTCTCTCTCTCTCTCTCTCTCTCTCTCTCTCTCTCTCTCCACGTGACATCCGGCTCAGCCGCCCTACCCATTAAGATATGTTGTTTGCTATCGCAAGCCTCCGCCCCGTGCTGCCTTTGGATGGCCGGGTATGTTATACCGACTTCTCCTCACTCTCAGCATCATCCCATCTCCCTCTCTCTCATTACTGTTAGTATCTTTAGTCTGTGGAAGTGTCAAAGCGTAAAATTAAGGAAGTGGG
>NC_092269.1:4136727-4146727 GCF_036320965.1 Panulirus ornatus
TGTGTGGTGTGATAATTGGAGATGATAAGGGTAATTGGTACGGAGATGATGCTGTGAGAGTGTTGGTGGTGATGCTGGGAGATGATAAGAGTATTGTGGAGATCATGCTATTGGTGCTGGTGGTGATGTTGGAGATGATAAGGGTATTGTCGGAGATGATGCTATTGGTGTTGGTGGTGATGTTGGAGATGATAAGGGTATTGTCGGAGATCATGCTATTGGTGTTGGTGGTGATGTTGGAGATGATAAGGGTATTGTTGGAGATGATGCTATTCGTGTTGATGTTGGAGATGATAGGGGTGTTGTTGGTGATGATAACGATGATGTTGTATTTCATTCTACATTTTTGCCACAGTGGTGGTACGTTTACTGTGCACGCCCACCTCTCCTGTGGGCGCTGGCGCCCTTTGATTCGTCTTTACATTTATCATTAGTGTCTTGTTGGATGACGTGATTGTGCGTGCGTTCGTGCGTTCGTTCGTGCCGGGCGTATTGCACGTCTGTTTCCCATTTAAAGAATTGGTACCGGTTCGAATCCCCCCCTGTCATCTGGGGTAAGTGTTTGTATGTGTGTGTGTGTGTGTGTGTGGTGTGTGTGGTGTGTGTGTGTGTGTGTGTGTGCATACAGGATGTACCCTCGCCGTAGATGACCCCCATTTCCCCAGGAGAGGGGGGGGGGTTGTTAGTTAGTTAGACCCTGTTTCTAGATAGAGTTTTCGGACCCCCTCCTCCTCCTCCTCCTCCTCCTCCTCCTCCTTCTCCTTCTTCCCCTCCTCCTCCTCCTTCTCCTTCTCCTTCTCCTCCTTCTCCTCTCCTCCTCCTCCTCCTCCTCCTCCTCCTCCTCCTCCTCCTCCTCCCTTGCAACCTCCTAGAACCCCAGAGTTAAGCGGTGTAAACAAGAGACTTCAGCCAAGCGTAGAAAAAAGCAAACAAACAAGGGCAAACAAAATTGGGTAAAATGTTCTTTTTTTTTTATCTTATTTTAATTTTATTCTCTTCCGTTCGCTTTTGTGATGTGTTCATCTCTTTTTTTCTTTTTCTTTTTTTCTTCAAAGTCTTTTCTTCTTTTCTTGTCTTCCTCACGACCCCCACCTGTCGCGGGCCATTGTCTCTGTAACGTGGGGGGGAAGGGGGGGAGGGCGCCCCTATTCTCTCTTTTGACCTGAAAAAGGAAGTTGTGCAGATGTTCATCCCCCTCCCCCCCATCTTAACCACCCCCCCCTTCAGAACACCTGTTCTCTGCAACAGACTGAACGTTCATAACACCCCCTTCCTCCTGCGCCCCTCTCTTCCCCCTTCCTTTTGACCAATTAACCCATACCGTAAGGGTGACTGTGGTCTGTGGAAATGGCGGGGGGGGGGGTCGTTGGTGTGTGTGTGAGAGAGAGAGAGAGAGAGAGAGAGAGAGAGAGAGAGTTAGGAGGCACAGACTACACAGACCCGTGGTCCTAGCTAGCGAGGTGGTCTGGCCTCATCGCTGAGAGAGAGAGAGAGAGAGAGAGAGAGAGAGAGAGAGAGAGAAAGGTGGGGGGAGGAGGGGGTGTGTGAAGCGTAGTGAGGAAGTGTGAGACAGAAGCGTGGACGGGGAGGGAGGTGAGGGGGGTGGTCTGCTGTGTACGTGCAGGGTCCGGGGAACCAGATAGGGGAGGAGGGAGGGTGTGGTGTGTGTGTGTTGTTTTAGAGGGAAGGTACACGATGTAAACAAGGGCTTTTGCAATTACCCGGGCGCTTCCCGGTACACACACGAAGGAACGTACACACGTGGGGGACGGTCGGTGATGATGGTCCGTGTTGATGGTCTGATGACCTTGATGGCCTGATGATTCCTTGTTCTTGATGGTCTCTACAGGTATCTGGGGTTGCTGGGGGAAGAGCCATGTGCTTCGAAGAGGTTACAGGTATCTGGGGGAGGATGCAGGTATCTGGGGGTCACTGGGGAAGATGCAGTTCTGGGTCATGGGAGGATAGCAGGTGTCTGGGGTCACTGGGAGGATGCAGGTATCTGGGGGTCACTGGGGAGGATGCAGGTATCTGGGGGTCACTGGGGGAGGATGCAGGTATCTGGGTCACTAGGGGAGGATGCAGGTATCGGGGGTCACTGGCGGAAGATAAAGGTATCTGGGGGTACTATGGGGAATGTACAGGTATCTGGGGTCACTTGGGGGAGGATACAGTATCTGGGGTCACTTGGGGGAGGATACAGGTTCTGGGGTCACTTGGGGGAGGATGCAGGTATCTTTGGGTCCTGGGGAAGATACATGTATCTGGGGGTACAGGGTCGGTCGTGGTTACAGAAGGATACAGTTACCGGGAGTAAAGAGGGAGTAAATACATGGCTGCATACAGGATGATGTTACAGGTGCGTACCTGGGTTACACAGGGGTACGGTGCAGGGTACAGCAGGAGGAGCTTGTGGGACGTTACAGGCACCTTGGATACAGGAGTATAGGAGGCGGGGGAGAAAAAAAAAAAAAAACCCGAACCCCTCCAGGTCAACAGAACTGTTTGTGTTGGCAGACGGCATCGTGTTGGACTCTAGCGCCAGGCGGGAAACACGCTGTTACCGGGCGAGAGGGAAGCAGTTAACAGCAGGGAACAGCAGTTAACAGCAAGGGACGCAGTTAACAGCAGGGGACAGCAGTTAACAGCAGGGGACAGCATTTAACAACAGAAGCAGCAGTTAACAGCAGGGGACAGCAGTAAACAGCAGGGGGCAGCAGTTAACAGCAGAGGCAGCAGTTAACAGGGACAGTGGTTAACAGAAGGGACAGCAGTTAACAGCAGGGGACAGCAGTTAACAGCAGGGGACAGCAGTTAACAACAGAAGCAGCAGTTAACAGCAGGTAACAGCAGGGACAGCGGTTAACAGCAGGGGACAAGCAGTTAACAGCAGGGGACAGCAGTTAACAGCAGGGGACAGCAGTTAACAGCAGGGGACAGCAGTTAACAGGGACAGTGGTTAACAGCAGGGAGCAGCAGTTAACAGGAGGAGCAGCAGTGAACAGCCAACCTAACCTAATGAACGCCCAACATTCTTATTTGTCACTTTGTTGCACGAGGACGTGTGTGTGTGTGTGTGTTGTGTTGTGTGGTGTGTGTGTGTGTGTGTGTGTGAGCGGCCTTGAGAGTGATTGAGACCTTGGGTGAGGTGCGGGCGAAGGCTGGGAAGAGAAGGAGGGAGGGAGGAGGGAGAAGGAAGAAGGGAGGGAGTTAAAAGTGGGGCGAGGGGAGGAGGACATTCTAAAAGCGAGGGGCGATGACTTGGCGACGTGGGGAGGAGGTGATTGGGGTGATGGCAGGGGTTCAGGTCCACCCTCCCTCCCTCCCTCTGCAGGGGAACCATGTCCTTCCTCCTCCTCCTCCTCCTCCTCCTCCTCCTTCTCCTCTCCTGCTGAGCCCATATGATCCTCTAGCCTCGCGCTGGGGGAGGGACGGACGCCCTCCGCCAGACGTGGGTAGCGGCGTCCTTGCCTTGTGTGTTGTGAGGAAACGTCACGTCAGTCTCTCTCTCTCTCTCTCTCTCTCTCTCTCTCTCTCTCTCTCTCTCTCTCTCTCTCTCTCTCTCTCTCTCCTCACTTCTCTCTCTCTCTCTCTACCACACACAACACAAGACGAGGCAATGTTCACCCTTCACTTCTTTTTTCCCACATCCCCCTTCTTCGTCCTCCTTCCCTTTCCTCGTCCCCCCCCCCCTCCTCCTCCCCCCTGGAGTCATGCGTGATGAGAGCTCGGCCAAACAGGAAACGGGAAGTTGTTGCCCGTCAACGGGTCGCACGACCGTTAACTTGAGGTAAACAGAGGCAGAACGGACCTGTTCGTTTGCCCTGAAGGTCTGGCTGGCTGGCTCTGTGGCCAGGACTGCCCGCTCTCCCAGCTGCTGCCGGGGGAAGACCAGGAAGACGAGAGGGAGGAGGAGGGAAGATGAGAGGAAGGAGGAGAGGAGGAAGACCAGGAAGACGAGAGGGAGGAGGAGGAGAGAATGAGGAGGAAGAAGGAAGACGAGGAGGGAAAGGGAAAAGAAGGAAAACCGAAGACGAGAGGGAGAGAGGAGGAGGAAAAGGGGAGGAAGGAGGAGGAGGAAGACCAGGAAGACGAGGGGGAGGGGGAAATGAAATGAGAGGAAGGAGGAGAGGAGGAAGCAGGAAGACGAAGGGAGGAGGAGAGGAGAAGAAGGAGGGGAGGAGGAAAGACAGGGAAAACGAGAGGAGGAGGAGGAAGAAGAGAGAGGAATGAGAGGAGGGAAGGAGGGACGGGGGAGGAGGAGGAGAGGGGGGGGCACTTCGATAACACCCTGGTCACACATATATGTATATATGTGTGTATTGACGTGTGTGTGTATGTGTGTTTCAAAATATAATATAAAATATTATAAATATAATATATATAATATATAATATAATATAAATATGTGTGTGTGTGTGTGTGTGTATTCTTATACACACGATTCGACGTGTGTGGATGTCTGGTTTCATATGTATGTACGTGTGTGTCCCTCTCTCTCTCTCTCTCTCTCTCCTCTCTCTCTCTCTCTCTCTCTCTCTCTCTCTCACCCCACAATAGACCTGTGATGACACTAGCTTCAGAGCGAGCCTGCGCGCGCGCTCGTTGCCCGTGTAAGGCTTGAGCTGTGCGCGCTTAATAAGCTGGGGCGGCGGCCTCCTCTCCCCCTCCCCCCCTCACCCCCACCACGTCAGCAGTGCGACGCTTTGAATGAAGAATCAAGCTTGCATCTCTCTCTCTCTCTCTCTCTCTCTCTCTCTCTCTCTCTCTCTCTCTCTCTATCTATCTATCTATCTATCTATCTGTGGTGTAGGTACAGCGTCGCCAGGTAGATAAATCCGGTATTGGCTGGCTGGATGTGCCCACCACCACCACCAGCTGCTCTGCGTTAGGGCCTGGTCGGGACATTTTGACGTGCACGCAAGCGACGACGCGTACCTGAGTGTGTTGTGCGCCACAGACACGGTGTGAGTGCGTGCGTCGTGTGTGTGTGTGTGTGTGTGTGTGTGTGTGTGTCTATAATAGTCTTCAATGCACACCTGTGATCAGATCTGCCAGGTGTGCTGCACGACCCAGCTGTTATGATAGACTGGAGGAGGCTGTGTGGAGCGACCCAACCAGCAGTTATGGAGCAGTAGGGGACGACCCAACGAACAGTGCATTGCCAGGTCAACCATACTGAACTCGACCCAATTAACCATACTTTCTCACCCCTGTTGAATTAACCATAAGTCTCCCCCCTTACCATATTAACCATAAGTCTCCCCCCTTACCATATTAACCATAACCTCCCCCCTACCATATTAGCCAGTCTTACCCTCCCCACTCTGCTATATTACCCCTAATCTCCCCACTCCCCCCCCCCTGTCGTATTGGTCATAATCTCCCTGACCATATTAGCTATCCCCCCCCTTCCCCCCCCCACACACACCTGCTCCGTCACTCGGCCCACGTACCTCAGCGGTGCAGATTATGAATCGCCAGGCCCCCCGTGGTTATGACGTGCGCTCATGGTACTCCCCTGCGCCATTCCTGGTCCAGCCGGTCCAGCGGAACGGGTCGGTCCAGCCGGGCCAGCGGAACGGGTCGGTTCAGCTGATCCAGCGGAACGGGCCGGTCCAGCGGAACGGGTCGTTCCAGCTGATCCACCGGAGCGGGTCGGTCCAGCCGGGCCAGCGGAACGAACCGGTCCAGCCGGGCCAGCGGAACGAACCGGTCCAGTGGAACGGGTCGGTCTCATCCACATTCCGTGTTGTTGGTGCTGTGGTACACTGCTCTCTCTCCCTCTCTCTCTCTCTCTCTCTCTCTCTCTCTCTCTCTCTCTCTCCTCTCTCACCTATCGATACACCTCCTCCTCCTCCTCCAAGACCAAACTTGGTGGCTGGCCAGTTAACGAGTGCCTAGGGGGAGGACCTGGTTCCTTCGGCACTTGAGCACGCGGCTTCGATGCCCCGGTTCTGCTAAGGACTCATATCCACACACACACACACACACACACACATATATGTATATATATAATAAAAAATATATATATAAATATATATATATATAATATATAATATATATACTATTAATATATATATATATATATACACAACGTGAAAAGTGTCGCTTGTAGTGCTGTGGTGTTGCAATTGATGTCGTATAGATAATTATATAATTGATGGCAGAAAGATACCGATAGATAATTCATGCGCAGAAAGATACCGATAGACAATTGATGTGTAAAAAAAGATACCCATAGATAATTATGATAGATGTGTTGAAAGATGATCGACGTGTAGACACGTACTCAACATACGAATTATAAAGATATCGAGTTTTAAGTAAAAATCTAATTCATACATTTGGGACTCTGCTGTATAAACTAAATCTTGTATTCGTGATGTATTCAGTGGCCCCCAGACGGAGGCAGCACTCGATACAGTAAGGACCCTATTGTATAAACTGAGAAACGCCTGTATAAACTGAATCTTGTATTAGTGATGTATTCAGTGGCCCCCAGACGGAGGCAGGACCGATCAGAAGGACCCTACTTATAACTCGAGAGACGCGAAATCGTGACGTGTTGACTGTATAAGGTCAGAGGGGCCACTGCTGAGTGCCACCCAGGATGGGGAGAAGAATGGCTCAGTGTAAATAACCTCCCCCGCTCCCCTCTCCTCTCCCCTCTTGGCGCCTGCCTCTCTCTCTCTCTCTCTCTCTCTCTCTCTCTCTCTCTCTCTCCTCTCTCTCTCACCCCCCCTGACAAAAAGCGGCGAGCCCACCCCAAATTAGCATCCCAACCCCCCCCCCACACACACAACGGGTTGAGGAGGTGGGTGGGGAGTGTGCCGGGCCAAGAGAAGGTCAGTGTTTGGACGTGATGCTGGACAGGTACGGCTCTTGTGTGTGTGTGTGTGTGTGTGTGTGTGTGTGTAGGGGGGCGGGTCGGTCTGGCCTCATGTGCTTAGTGCCATGGAGGAGGGGGGGGGGAGGGTAGGGGAGGAGGAGGTGGGTACCACGTACATAGTGTCAGGCCAGGGGGCCTTGGTTTTGTGCTAGAGAGAGAGAGAGAGAGAAGAAGAGAGAGAGAAAGAGAGAGAGAGAGAGAGAGAGAGAGTGCACAGTATATGGACCTTCCAGCTCAGACCACCCCCCACCCCGCCCCATTGCCCTTGTCGGGTCATATGGAATCGAAGAGAAAAAAGAAAAAAAAAAAAGATGGAAACATTCCTTTAAATTGGGGGGGGGGGTTTTTGTAGGGGGGGGTGAAAACGTCAGGGGTTATTTTTGGGTACCGGCAGCCGGTAACGTAACCTCAGTTAACCCGACCGGCTCCGGGCCGCTAGAGTGGTAACACACTGAAAAAAAAAAAGGGGGGGGTAACCTTGGAAATTTATATTAATGGCCCTTGCGGGGCATTGTATAGTGGGTCGATTGGGTCTCTAATTGGACGCCTGTTGTATTGCGACCTGAGTTTATATAATATAATATATAGTATAATATATATATATATATAATATATATATATATATATATAGTTTTAGGGGTGTTTGCTGTTTATATTAACTGCATATATATCTATCTGGCTGACTGTATCTATCTAAATCTAGTATATCTGTTTATATATGCATCTGCCTTTCTGTCTATCTGTCCATGTATACCCATGTATTTATCTAGCTGTCTATCTATCTATATGTCTCTATCTATCTATCAGTCTGTCTATCTATCTAGAGCCAATATCACACACACACACACACACACACACACACACACACACACACACGGGTCACTGGGGCTCGCTGGTGTGGTAGTAATTGAAGGTTTTTAAGACGTTAGGATACTGAAAGAGTTGTGTATAGGCCAGGCACTGACGCCCTGAGACTGGTCGAGGCCTTTTTAAAAGCCCGTGTGCGGGCCCGGGGGGCCGGTAGCGCCCCCCGCAGAGACAGACAAAACTTTGCTTTGGGGGAGATTTGTGTAGGGCCGTACTTCAACACGGTAGGTGTGAACGCGTGTATAAAAAACATTCCACACACCCACCACAAAACCCCCAAAAAAATTTTTAACTCAAAAAAGGGGTGTAAAGCCTACTATATAAACATTTCCCAAAACATATTTGTACTTAGACATTTGGGAAAAACCCACAACACTAAACCCCAACCAAAAAAACACCACCCCACACACAGAAAAATTTATGTACCATAGAGAGACAGGGGTTTGGGAGACAGAAAAAGGGCCCACGAAAACTCAAACGTGTTATAAAGGTTTTAAAGAGGGGCGGGGAAAGTAAAAAAACCAAAACCTACGTATTATCATTTTAAAAAATTTATTTATTTTTTTAATTATACTTGTCGCTGTCTCCCCGGTTGCGAGGGGGCCCCGGGAAAAATAGACAAAAGGGGACGGGCCCCAACCCACCCAAAATGCACGTGTTTTATACATAAACGCCCACCCCACGAAACATATACGCACCCGTACTTTTTAACTTTATACTACATTTTCATAACAAGACATATCATCCTTTACTCGGGTACCCCAATCCAAGACTTACGCCTTCATCCATTTCCGTCCCCAAAAAAACCCACCAAAAATTCCCTTAAATAATGACAGGGGGCGTTTTGGGGAACCCGCCCTACAAAGCCATTTTAAGTGTTTTGTTATGACATTTGTTTAAAACGAGCCTTCGTTTTTTTTTTTTTCCCCCGGGAAATTGATCTCCCCCCGTTTAACTTTTAAAAAACCCCCTTTTTCGTTTTCTAGAAACCCCTTGGAGAAATGGGGGGGTGGCCTGCTAGCGTTAAATCGTTTTTTGTGTGTGTTGTCTCAAAGGAAAATATATATAAAATATAAATATATATAATAAAAAAATTTTTATAAAAAAAAATTATATATTTTTAATTTATTTTAAATATATTCATTGTAGGTGCGGGTTTTAATTGTGCTGAAATGAGGGGGGCCCCTTTAAAACATTCCCCCCCCCTTTCCCCCTCCCTCCCCCCCCCTTTGGGATCGTTAAATGTGCAGGTGATTAGGTGTCACAGGGTCATTAGGTAGGTCATTAGCCGAGTTGGGGGAGGGAGAGGGTTGGGTGATGAAAGAGCGTGTGGTGTGTGTGTGTGTGTGTGTGTGTGTTTGTCGGTGTACTTAATCTCTCTCTCTCTTCTTCTCTCTCTCTCTCTCTCTCTCTCTCTCTCTCCTCCTCTCTTCTCCTCTCCTAAACCTCATTCTCTCTCTCTCTCTCTCAGCAGGCAAGTCATAATCTCACCGAAAAAGAGATAGCTTTTTTCTCTCTCTCTCTTCAGACTAAAGATAGCGTGTGACCCGTGCGTCTGTTGTCTGGGGTAGGCGAGGGACCGGCCACGTAGACTCTACCTCAGGTAGACTTCTGACTTCGCGTGGTTTACTTTTCTCCGTGGTTTACGTCGAGGTATGACGTCGCCAGGACCCGCCGTGGTCAGGTTTACCTCGGGAGTTTACACCGGGGGGTGGGGTGGGGGGGACTTTGGACGCCGCCCCTCTGGTTTTAACACGTCTTTCAGCCCGCCGTAGGAGCCCAGGCACATCTCTGATGATCACCTTCACCCCATTTTCTACAGCCTTCGCGACGCCCTTACTGTGCTCGTACTCTCGTCTCTCTCTCTCACTCTCTCTCTCTCACTCACTCTCTCCTCTCTCCTCTTCTACTCTCTCAGGTCGACTCCTCTCTCACACTCTCTCTCCACCATCAGTACCCGCGTGCAGTACCTGTGACGTCATCGCTCATTTACATAATCTCTTTTTTTTTTCCTCGTCTTTTGTTCCTGTTTTTGCGGAGGTTGTAAATGTGTGAAGGTCCCATGATGTTCCCCGGCCCCCTATGTACCCCGCGTGTGTGTGTGTATAAAAATAATATATATATAATATATATTATATAATATATATAGTATAATAATATATATATATAATAGTATATATTACCTATAGTCACGGGGAAAATGAAACTCGAAAAGTTCCCAAGTGCACTTTCGTGTGAATA
>NC_092269.1:4149227-4151727 GCF_036320965.1 Panulirus ornatus
GTGTTTGAGATCGTTTTTTTCATTTCCTGAGAGTGTTGTTAGAGCTGATGTGTTTGTTTGTGTTGCTGGAGTCAGTCTAGGAGTTGTCTGTGTTGACCTCTTGTGTTTATGTTTTTGTGTGTCTTCTCATCTCTATATGTTTGATTTTGTGTTTGTTGTTGCTGTCGATATATGTTTTGAGTGTTTGTTCACTGTATTTATTTATGGTAGAGTGTGTTTGTTTATAATCTTAATGATGATAATATTTTTGGGTTTATTGAATCAACTGCAGCCAGAGGCTGACTGTGCCCGGACAAAATACATAGAATATAGACATTTGGACCGTAAAACGAGAGATGGCGGAGATGGGGTTAGGGTGTTAGTTGAACTACAACACAGGGACGAGGGATCTCAGGAGGCAGGGTGGGGGTGACGGTGGCGGCGATAGTTGCAGATGCAGCACCTTCCCCCTGGAATGAGAAATGAGGTCCAGGTGATGGCTGGTGGTAGCCAGGATGACTTAAGAGTTAGTTGAGCTCCTCTCAGTATGCAGTGGAAAGTGAACCTAAGGATGATCTTGCATGCTATTCTCTGCACGTATTCTAGTAGGCCTTGATAGTGTGGTGGATCGAGGTGGAGAACAATCAAGGGGAGGGAGGCAGTGTGTTCAAGGAAGAACAAGATATGCGGACATGCTGATGAGGTTGAAAATGCAGGGAGTTCGAGTGTCTAGCGTCGATGGACGTAGAATACAGAAACGGTAGCTGGAAGAGTTTTGATGACGGTCCTGATATTTGTTCGCTCCAGCTTCCAGCGCCCCGTCCGCAATGCCAGGTGGAGTGAGCAGCCTTGAGACGGAAGGACGGCCTGGTGATGAGACAGTATGCGGGACGGTGGCAAGGCCGACGGAGGCAAGGTAGACGTGCATGGCTAAAGTCCCGGCTTGGTTGGTAATGACGTGCTTGGAGATGATCCAGGTCTGCAGGCCGTCATGCACTGTTTTCCAGAGGGGGTCATGTCGTCATGCAGTGGCTCTCGTCAGTGCTGATACAGGGGAGGCTGCTGGAATCGTGAGGTCACTTCCATCGGGCAGATGCGTCCGTCAGGGGCAACGATTGCAACCGCGAGGAATCACAAAGGCCCCAGCTACTTGCCCTGTGGGACGCCACGGGTGAGGGACTGCAAGGTGGACTTGGCCTCCCTCGGAAACGTGCAATCTGACGACGCTCATTGAGGACGTCTGAAAAGCCATGCGATTCAGACATCTCTATCCACAGCCCCAAAGGACAGACGTCTCTTGTTGATGATTATGTTTACAGAGGAACGGCTCGGTAGCTTAGGGTGAAGACGAGGAAAGTTAGGGTCAACAGAGCTCTCCTGTTTCTCTAGGTTGTGTTAGATAAAAATCTAGGAAGCTGACGGGGACGGGTGTCGGAGGATGCGCTTGAGGTGTCTTTGGAGATTCGAATGTCCCCGTCAGGCTCATTTTGAACCCAGAACTTTCACAGAAGTCATCTCCGGGTCCCCGTGACGAACGGCAGCGAGTTCGTAAACGCGTAGAGAGAGAGATAGACTTTCGGCATAATGAAGTCTTTGCCATCCCCCCCAGCGGGTCATTATCTGTTTGACCAGAGACGTCGTGACGTAGGAGCGAGGGGTGGGTGGGTTTGGCTGGCCAGGAGAGATTGCCCTCTTTGAAAAGGTGTTTGTCCCAAGCATGCCAGTAAAGTGTTGAGTGGTCTGCGCCTCTCATGATGTAAGCCAAGAGGCCTTGTACGTTGCTGAGGGAGCTTTTTAAGAATTCATGCGTTGACGCGGGGGGCGGGGGAAGGAAGGGGATGTGTGGGGGGAGTGTTGTTCGTGGCTGGAAGGGTTAAGGAATGTGACTTGGGAAGGAGACAGTGTCAGGATGGGAGAGAGAGAGAGAGAGAGAGAGAGAGAGAGAGAGAGAGAGAGAGAGAGAGAGAGAGAGAGAGAGAGAGCGATGAAGTCTTCTCTTGAGAGCGGACCCTGGGGGGAGGAGATTAGACGGGCGATGTTACATAGCCTGTTCAAGCCGCTGGGTTCTCTTTTGTTCTGCATGCCGCTGGGTCGAGCGTGTCAGAGCCACGCAGGTGTTGTGAGGTTGTGGAGAGGGGCGGGGGGTGGTAGTAGTACAGATTCCCCTGGAAGCAGGTGTTTCCGCGACTTGCTCTGCTCTGTTGCCGAGCGCTGGCGTGTGTAATGATACTCTCGGTGGCTCGTGGATGATCGAGTCTTGTTTCGGGTATATAAGGCTCAGTCCCTTATACAAAGACTGGTGTTGTTTTGGTATATAAGGCTCAGTCTGTTGTATTGAGGTTGATATTCCACTGGTGTATAAAGCCAGTCCTCTATTCTTGGCGCTACCTCGCTGGCGCGGGAGGTGGCGAATAGTTTGAAGGAAGAAAAAAAACAAATATATATATATATATATGTAGGTTTGCGGCAGGGGTGTGTGATGTCTCCATGGTTGTTTAATTTGTTTATGGATGGGGTTGTT
>NC_092269.1:4154227-4164227 GCF_036320965.1 Panulirus ornatus
TTCCATTCTGTCCCGTGTTCTTTGCCATCTTCATCCCGTCCCATCTCTCAGTTCCATCCCTTTTGATCCCAGGACTTCCCTTCGTTACGTAATGGGTAAATGGGCAGGTTTAGGTAAAATGGGAAGATGAGGGTGAATAAGAGGTTGAAGATAATGAGGGAGTTGTTCTTGGGGGCAGGTAAGGGAGATGGTGAAGGGAGAGGTTTTTAAGGGAGATGTTTTTAAGGGAGATAGGAAGAGGTTTTAAGGGAGTTAAGGATATGTTTTAAGGGAGATAGGGAGAGGTTTTTAAGGGATATAGGGAGAGGTTTTAAGGGAGTTAAGGATATGTTTTAAGGGAGATAGGGAGGTGTTTTAAGGGAGATATGGAGATGTTTTAAGGGAGTTAGGGAGAAGCTTTAAGGGAGATAGGGAGAGGTTTTAAGGGAGATAT
Source organism: Panulirus ornatus (assembly GCF_036320965.1). Lineage (NCBI taxonomy): Eukaryota > Metazoa > Arthropoda > Malacostraca > Decapoda > Palinuridae > Panulirus > Panulirus ornatus. The sequence goes on from NC_092269.1 coordinate 4,154,661, forward strand.
GGAGACGTTTTAAAGGAGATAGGGAGAGGTTTTTAAGGGAGATAGGGAGATGGTGAAAGCCAGCAGAGTGTTCAAGGCAAGCAGGGAGTATACACGTGCAGTAGGCAGGTAAAGGAATCCAGCAGGCACGCAAGCAGGAAGCGGCGTCGAGACGAGCAGGTTAGACCCAAGCACCGGGTCAAGAAGAGATGGCGTCGCAAGCAGGAAGCGTCTGATGCAGACAAGCAGGAAGAAGCAGACGAAGAGCAGACCAGTCACCGAAGCAGGAAGATGGACACACACACACACGCACGCACACACACGCACACACACACACACACACGCACGCACACTCACACACACACACACACACACACACACACACACACACACACACACTCACGCAGGCACACACTTACGCACCCACACGCACGCAGGCGCCTCACGCAGGCACACTCACGCAAGCACACAGACACACACACACACACACACACGCCATACAGGCGTTGTTGCAACAGCTTGCAAGATTGCCTCGCACCCCATCCCCTTCCCCCTCCTTGTCTGAGCAGTGAGACAGTACACCAGCAGCCGACCCGGGGGGTAGTCCAGTGCAAAGCAGTGCATCACCGTCACCGTTCGAGGGAAATAACGACACTGCCGCTGTGGCAACACTGCCTTAAGTGGGGTGGTGGCGTGCACGTGGTTAGGTGGTGGCTTGTACGTGGTTAGGCGGTTGCTTGTGCGTGGTTAGGCGGTTGCTTGTGCGTGGTTAGGTGGTTGCTTGTGCGTGGTTAGGTGGTTGCTTGTGCGTGGTTAGGTGGTTGCTTGTACGTGGTTAGGTGGTTGCTTGTACGTGGTAGTGGTTGCTTGTACGTGGTTAGGTGGTGGCGTGTACGTGGTTAGGTGGTTGCCTGTAAGTGGTTAGGTGGTTGCTTGTACGTGGTTAGGTGGTTGCTTGTACGTTGTCAGTGACAGCCCACCCCCGTACTCTGGGGGGGTCAGAGGGTGTGGATGTGTCTGTCTGTCCTGTGTCATTATTGGCACAGGTGTGACTGTGGATAGCTCTCTCTCTCTCTCTCCTTCTCTCTCTCTCTCTCTCTCTCTCTCTCTCTCTCTCTCTCTCTCTCTCTTCCCCGAGTCTCAGGCACAGGTCACCGGGATCGTGTTTGGTGACCTATAATATGGCACAGTTGAAGGTGTGCTGACCGATGACGCCTTTACACCTTCTTGCCTCCGCCGTTGGCATTGTGTGTGTGGGGGTGGGGGGGTGGGGGGTAGGAGGGGGGGATCTTTTCCTGTGTGCGTGCGGCATCAACACCCCCTACCCCTTCCCCCTTCCCCTCCACCCCCCCTCCCTCTGTCTGTCTCTCTCTCTCCTCTGCCCCGTTGCTGTCGCCACCGCTAGTGATGCATGACCGTGTTCTCCATGACTCTCTCTCTCTCTCTCTCTCTCTCTCTCTCTTCTCTCTCTCTCTCTCTCTCTCTCTCTCGTAACTGCTTTTGAATGCAGAGCCTTGCTTCCGTATGGTGTGTGTGTAGCTCTGCGCGTGCGTGTGTGCGTGTGTGTGTGTGTGTGTGTGACCTACATACGTACCAGAGAGATTTGACGAGTTAAAAGTCAGTGTAGAAATTACCCAAATGGCCTCAGATCTCCCTTAAGTCCCTCCTCCCCCCCCCCCCGAATTATTTGACCCCACGAAGTCATTTGCCAACCTCTCTCTCTCTCTCTCCTCTCTCTCTCTCTCTCTCTCTCTCTCTCTCTCTCGTATGTCATTCAGGGCTTCAGGTGGTTTTCTGTTAGGCCGTTACGAGCGCCGCCTGTAGTACACGTCTACGGACGGACGTAAGAATGGTCCGTGCGTGGGAAGGGACACCAGGAGACCTGGTATGGATGGTCCCATGGCGAGGTGGTCTGCGGCCGTGGTTGTCGCTCATGGTTAGACGTGAGGGATGCACGGGTTCATCCATTCCTTTCTTTCTTTCTTTCTTTCTTTCTTTCTTTCTTTCTTCTTTCTTCTATCCCTAACTGCCATCGTCGGGGGTAGGGGTAGGGGGTGAGGTGAGCCCCAGTGCATTCACGCCACAGAAGAAGGAAAAGAAGAAGGAAGGAAGGAAGGATAAATCCGGCCCTCTCTGGAAGGGACGAAGTGTACGAATATTGATTCGGGCGGGTTGCGTAAGACAGGGAGAGAGAGCGAGAGAGAGAGAGAGAGAGAGAGAGAGAGAGAGAGAGAGAGAGAGAGAGAGGTGGTGGTGGTGGGGGGCGCACGGCTCTGAACCCTGGCTGGGAATGGGGCCAGATCAGCGGCTGCATGGAACGGGTGGTGTCGCCGCCTGGAAGGGGATATCAGCATCTGGAAGGGAGAGAGAGAGAGAGAGAGAGAGACTACCGCGCCCGGGGTTCGAACCCGGGTTAGACCGATGCGTGTACTCACAGACGAACTTCTTTTATGTATGTGTTGTAACTCTCTCATCTCCCTCATGCCGAGGTGAGTTTGGCCGAATGATATCAGGACAAGATAACAGAGATATGGCGTGGTATCTTTCACACACACACACACACACACACCACACACACACACACACACACACACACACACACACACACACACACACACACACACACACACACTGGCCGTTGGAGATTTCTCCATCTTTTAAATATTTTTTTGGAGATTTTTTTTTTAATCCGACTTGAACGCAAGGTCACGGCTCTTTTGGGGGAGATGTGGAGCGGCGTGACCTTTGACCACCTGATTTGATCCTGAGAAGGGTCAGGGTCAAAGGTCATATCATCGTCTGTAACCTTGGGTGCTCCTCCTTGGGGTGGTCGCGGGTAATACCGTGTCAAACCAAGGGGTCGTACCGTGTTAAACCAAGGGGTCGTACCGTGTTAAACCAAGGGGTTGTACCGTGTTAAACCAAGGGGTCGTACCGTGTTAAACCGAGGGTTCCGTACCGTCTAAACCAAGTGGTCGTACCGTGTTAAACCAAGGGGTTGTACCGTGTTAAACCAAGGGGTCGTACCGTGTTAAACCGAGGGTTCCGTACCGTCTAAACCAAGTGGTCGTACCGTGTTAAACCAAGGGGTTGTACCGTGTTAAACCAAGGGGTCGTACCGTGTTAAACCGAGGGGTCCGTACCGTCTAAACCAAGTGGTCGTACCGTCTCAGACAAGGGGTTGTACCGTCATAACGAAGGGGTCGTACCGTCTTAAACAAGGGGTCGTATCGTCTTAGACAAGTGGTTGTACCGTCTTAACCAAGGGGTCGTACCGGCTTAAAGAGGGGGTCGTACTGTCTTAAACCAAGGGTCGTACCGTCTTAAACAAGGGATCGTACCCTCTTAACCAAGGGGTCGTACTGTCTTAAACCAAGGGTTCGTACCGTCTTAACCAAGTGGTTGTACCGTCTTAACCAGGGGTCCGTACCGTCTTAAACGAGGGGTCGTACCGTCTTGAACAAGAGGTCGTACCGTCGTGTTCAGTGTGATTTGATTAAGTAAGGTCATTCCCACGCGAGGTCAGTGTACCGTTGTTCATGAATAGGAAGTTAAATGTACCGTCCGCGTCAACAAGGATTAGTGTCGTTCGACCCCCAGCAACTCGCTTCCTGATTGGTCGAAGTCCGACTGATCCTGATGATAGCTTCACTACCCCCAGGTGATTAATTACCCTGGTAATTACGAATGTTACTATCCCCTCGTGACTAATTACCCTGGTTATTACGAGTTTTACTACCCCCTCGTGACTAATTACCCCGGTAATTACGAGTGTTACTATCCCCTAGTGACTAATTACCCCGGTAATTACGAGTTTTACTACCCCCTCGTGACTAATTACCCTGGTTTTTAGAGTTTTGTTACCCCCAGCTGACTAATTACCCTGGTAATTACGAGTTTTGATACCCCACCTGACTAATTACCCTGGTAATTACGAGCTTTACTACCACTAGCTGACTAATTACCCGGGTAATTAGGGAAATGCCCCTGTAAAAAGTTGATTTTTGAACTGAACGTTTTTAAAACTTTTAAGAATTTCGTAGGATATGTAGTCTTATTGACGCTTTAGTATGAAGCAAGTGTATTTGTATGAAACATGTAACACCCGACCTTCTCCTTCGCTGTGTAACGCCTTGTCTGCCCCAGCTGTGTGTAACACATCCAGCTTGCCCCAGACATACTGGAGACATATTGGAGGACATACGAGGCGGCAGGAGACATACTAGATGTCAGGAGACATACTAGATGACAGGAGACATACTGGACGGCGGGAGACATACTGGATGACAGGAGACATACTAGACGTCAGGAGACATACTGGGAGACATACTGGATGACAGGAGAGGTACTGGACGGCAGGAGACATACTGGATGACAGGAGACATACTAGGCAGCAGGAGACATACTGGGAGACATACTGGATGACAGGAGACATACTGGACGGCAGGAGACATACTGGGAGACATACTGGATGACAGGAGACATACTGGACGGCAGGAGACATACTGGGAGACACACTGGACAGTCAGGGGACATCGTTGGGGGGGACGGTAGGCGTGCGTGCGTGCGTTCGTGTGTGCGTGGGAGTTCTGGTGGACGGGGGAGGGGGGGGGGAGGATATAGAGGCCAGGGGGTTCGAAGAGCCAGACTAAAGGTGACATGTCGACAACAGCCAGCCAGCCAGCCAGGCCAGGCCAGGGAGGCAGGTTTATCATGCGCGCCTCTCTCTCTCTCTCTCTCTCTCTCTCTCTCTCTCTCTCTCTCTCTCTCTCTCTCTCTCTCTCTCTCTCTCTCTCATGTCCGCAGGTCCTTCACCTCAGGTACAGTATAAAAAAAAGGGGGAAGGGTTGGACCATTACTGCCTCAGCTGCAACAAGAACAGGGAGAGCACAACCAAGGGTGCAGTAAGAACAGGGAGATTACTACCTCAGCTGCAGGGAGAACAGGGAGATTACCACCTCGGCTACAGGGAGAACAGAGAGATTACCACCTCGGCTGCAGGGAGAACAGGGAGATTACTACCTCTCGCTGCAGGAAGAGGAGGGAGATTAGTACCCACAGCTGCGGTAATATCAGGGAGGTTACTCCCAAAATGCAGAAATTACTCCAGGAGGTTGAAACACTTCAGGGCGCATATACTGCCAGGGAGCACGTAAGAGTGTGTGTGTGTGTGTGTGTGTGGAATTCTCTCCCAGGGAGTATTAGTCCTGACCTAGCTGGTATATCTCCTCCAATCTCTTCCTCCCTTCCTCTTCCTCCTCCTCCTCCTCCTCCTTCTCCTCCTTCCTCCTCCTTTCCTCTCCTTTCCTCTCCCTTTCCTCTCCCTTTCCTCTCCCTTCAGGATAATGAGTCAGGAAAGAGGTCGCAACGCTCTTAAATATCTAAGACAAAGAGAGCAAGCGTGTGTGTGTGTGTGTGTGTGTGTGGTGTGTGTGTGTGTGTTTAACCCACATAACGTTTTTGCCCTGAGCCATCTCGTGAAGGTGTGGGGAGAAGGGAGGTTGAATGGCCCTCCTTCCAGTGGGGTTGAACCAAGGGAGGATCTCCCTGTATGATGCAGCTTAATTGCCCCCGCCCTGATGGTGGATCAAAGTCACGTGTATTGCAAAAAAAAGAAAGGCCCATCCTATTTACGTTTGATTTGGGTGTATTTCAGTAATCTTTGAAGCATATATAAATTCTGATTTATATGGAAATATAAATGCATCACCTAGGCATCACGGAAACACACTGACGCCAGATGCACCTATAGCATTTTCGTTTACGTCGGTCGTAAATGATCCCAGGGTAAATGGAACACAGAACTCCCCAGCAACCCTAGTCTTTTACACTGATTTACAGCCTTGTGCTCGCTGCCGATTCGACCCGATGTGCTGCATTTACCACATCCGTACAACCGGGTGGGGAAGGGGGAGCATTGCGTGATTGTGAAGTAAAGATGGATGTGATGAGGAGGAGGAAGAGTTAAATTCTGGCGATTAACATTTGATTTTTATTAACATATTGAGGGTTAAAATACCAGGGCTCGACGAATCCCAAGCATTAGCATATTAATTGTTAAAATGGAGCGACATTCTCACAAGGCATTGATATTTAAAGCGGTCAGCATTGACATTCTGTGATCGCCCCACCCGCCGCCACCTTGGCTTGCACCACCTGTGCCTGTGAAATTTTCCTCGACAGTTGGCGTGCCGCTGGGCGGCGAATCCCGACCGACGCTGTCTTGTCCCGGTTCTCCGCTGCGGTTTAGACGACGGGGGTGAATCATAGCAGGGGGTTATTGGGGTGTGTGGGTGGGTGGGGGGGCTGAGTCATTGATGCGTCTTGAGTCTGTTGCACACGAGTAGGGGGGCGGGCGGAGCACTTACTTGCAGTTGCAGATTGGGGGGAAGGGGAGAGAGGTTGTTATGGTGGTGGTGGTGAGCATATGGCCTGTTGATGCAAGCGGTCAAAGTCTATTAGATCGATGGGACAGACTATATACTCCATGACTTCATCGTATCACTTCCTATTGAGGATCTTATGTTGTCTTATTGCGATACAGTGGTTGCTAGAGCTTGTCCGTGCAATGAAGAAAATAGAAATGATAAGCATATATATATATACTCCATGACTTCATCGTATCACTTCCTATTGAGGATCTTATGTTGTCTTGTTGCGATACAGTGGTTGCTAGAGCTTGTCCGTGTAAGGAAGAAAGTAGAAATGATAAGCTATCTTTTATCTGGTTGAGTCTAAAGGATGCCTGTTTTATTAACTGTTTTCTTTACTCCCTGTTTAGCTGTCGGTTTACCTTTATTCATTCTAGGCATCAAAGGATAATTCATGAGGATGATGTATAGTCTTATCGTTTAAAAAATTATGTTCAGTCTGTACCTGTCCATTTTGAACACGACGGTACGACCCCTTGACCGCACTGAACGACGTATATACGACCCTTGAGCACGACGACGGGTCGACCCCGTACTACTCTTCTTACAATGATGGCTTGACCTTTGACCCCGAGAGCGTGTTAACCACTCGGGGTCTCCTGGGTTCGAGTCCCCGATGAATGTTGCAAGACGTCGTGCACCCCAGCGATCAATGATTATTTTATTTATTTTGTAATTGTTTTGCTCTTTTTAAGGGACCTTTGTTCTTGTGTCACATATTTCTCCTAATTGCATTTTATGTTTCGCGCTCAGACAGACAGACAAAAACACACAAGCACACACACAATCTGAAATATGTGTAAAGATATGTACGAAATGACGTCTCTCTCTCTCTCTCTCTCTCTCTCTCTCTCTCTCTCTCTCTCTCTCTCTCTCTCTCTCTCTCTCTCTCTCTCTCTCTCTCTCAGGGATTCAGTCGGGCACCTCACCTTTACCCGGGTTCATTTCTCCGTGGGTCTCCACAGCTGGGACGAGGAGGAGGAGGAGGGAGGCCACCACACAACAGCACTGTTCTCACCACCACCCCACCAACTCACCCCCCCCCCCCCTGGCGTTCAACGCGTTCCCTAGAACGCCCCTTTCAAACCCAGCTTAGCCGCTTCTTGTCCCCTCCTTTCCTATCGCCTCTCCAAGAGTGACGGCGTACGCAAAGGCGGAATTCCCGGCCCCTTATGACGACCACGGGGTCGTCCCCTCTCACGGGGATGTCGGGGAGGAAGCGGTCACAGCTGATCAGCTGCAAGTGACCTCGTTTGACCTTTTGCCCTGACCTCGTATCTGGGCGGGGTGCGGACTCTGGGGGGTGGGAGGGATGGGATCTGTTTAAGGGGTTTGTGGGTTTTAATCCCTAAGACGACATTGTGGGTGTTTATGATTACTGCATATGTGTCACAGGGAGTATTTTACACTCGTATTGCCCCAGACTCTTATATAGATAGATAGATAGATAGATAGATAGATAGATAGGTAGATGTGCTATGTCTTCTAGTATGTGTGTATACACGCACAGCCTAAGCCTGGTACTCCATTTATCGACCAGCCCACACGGGGGGAGATGAACACCTGGATTGGCTGTGGGCCGACTGCCGCATTCAGGATACGAACCCGGCCGCGCCCCGTGCGCGAATCGTGGTCCGAGACGCTGACCACTCCACCACGGAAGAGTATGTGTGTTTGCGTGTGTACACTTACATTAACACGCACATATGACATGCATATATACATTTACAGACGCACCTGCATACATATACACACACTCTTACGCACGCACGTACATGAATGCATATACATGCACAGAGAGAGGTGGAACTCCCTCCCCGCGGTATACAAATGCGTAGTTACACACACACACACACACACACACACACACGCACGCACGCACGCACGAACGCACGACAGACATACACATATACGTACAGACAGGTGGCGAAAGAGAGAAAAGTAAACAGCAAGACACCCCCTCCCAGATTAAGCTGTCGATGTAAGCTTAGGCTGGCAGGTTTATATACTCTCTCTCTCTCTCTCTCTCTCTCTCTCTCTCTCTCTCTCTCTCTCTCTCTCTCTCTCTCTCTCTCTCTCTCTCTCTCCCTATCTACTCTCCTATCTACTCTCCTCTCTACTCCTATCGCTTATTTTTGCACATCTTCCTGTACACATCCAATGTTTCTCTCTACCTGTCGTTTCCTCCTGTGTGTGTGTGTGTGTGTGTGTGTGTGTGAGCAATGCCAGACATGCTGCCTTCCTGCTTACCTTATTCTACACCCCCCCACACCCCTCTCCTCTTTGAGCCTCCCCAAGAACCCCATACCCTCACCTCTCCCCTCCCCATCGTCAAGGAAGCGCAAAAGCAATGATTGAACAGTATTGTGCCTCCAGGGATGGTGGGGGAGAAGAAGGGGAGGAATGGCTGATTGCATGTGCCAGACCAAGGTCATGCTGGGGAAGTGCGTGTGTGTGTGGGGGGGGGGGGTGCAGTAGGGTGTGTGTGTGTGGGGTGCAGTAGGGTGTGTGTGTGAGGAGGTGGTTACGATATGGTGTGTGTTTGTGGGATGCGGTAGGGTGTGTGGGATACGTTAGGGTGTGTCAGGGGGGTGCAATAGGGTGTGTGTGGTGCGGTAGGGTGCGATATTGGGGGGCAGGGGGTTACTGTAGGGTGTGTGGGGTTGGGTGGGTGCGTTAGGGTGTGTGGCGAGGTGTATGAATGAGTGTGTCTGTGTCACGTGAGTGTGTGGTATTTAAGCGTAGGTACAGTAGAAATACGAGTAGAAGAGATGGGGAATTTTCAGGAGAGTTGAAAAGAAATGGGTAGAAAAAAACTCCTCTTCTTACCCATTGAGAGTGGAAGGTGTGTGTGGTAGATGGAGTGCGATGGAGGCTTTCCCCTCCACTTTGAATCCATCCACAGGATTGTCACTCAATCTAATGTTTACTCTCCTTCATGCTAATGTCTTCTGCTCCTTTCTAATGTCTTCTCCGTCATTCTGAAGTCCTCTCCTTCATTCTGATGTCTTCTCCAGCTTACTAATGTCTTCTCCGTCATTCTGATGTCTTCTCCATTCTGATGTCTTCTCCGTCATTCTGATGTCTTCTCCTTCATTCTGATGTCTTCTCCGTCATTCTGATGTCTTCTCCAGCTTTCTAATGTCTTCTCCGTCAT
>NC_092269.1:4169227-4206727 GCF_036320965.1 Panulirus ornatus
GTTTTTTAAAACTAAGATTATATAATTATATGCAAATTACATAAAGTGTGTCGTAGAGCATTGTTAGCGTCACGCGACTTTTGTTGGAGTGTTAAATATAACTAATGTAACAACAACGGCTTGGCTGCCTCGAGTCATTGATTACCTTAATTCCACACGGCTCACAGATTGGATAATTGTGTTCACCTTTCTTCGTCCAGGCGAAGGCCAGGCTCAGAAAATATGTATATGGTAATCAGCACCACGATGGCTCAGAAGGTAATCCCGATGGGGAAATGTTGGAGCTTAAGATCGTGTATAGGGGGAGAGAGGGGGTGGGGGGGGCAGAGATGAGATTACATTGTACATACGTAGCAAGGGGGTCAGAGGTTGAGTTACATTGTACATACGTAGCAAGGGGGTCAAAGGTTGAGTTACATTGTACATAGGTAGCGAGGGGGTCAGAGGTTGAGTTACATTGTACATACGTAGCAAGGGGGTCAGAGGTTGAGTTACAGTGTACATACGTAGCAAGGGGGTCAGAGGTTGAGTTACATTGTACATACGTAGCAAGGGGGTCAGAGGTTGAGTTACATTGTACATAGGTAGCGAAGGGGGTCAGAGGTGAGTTTACATTGTACATAGGTAGCAAGGGGGTCAGAGGTTGAGTTACATTGTACATACGTAGCAAGGGGGTCAGAGATGAGATTACATTGTACATACGTAGCGAGGGGGTCAAAGGTTGAGTTACATTGTACATAGGTAGCAAGGGGGTCAAAGGTGAGTTACATGGTACAAAGGTAGCGAGGGGGTCAGAGGTGAGTTACATAGAGTGTTACAGCAGGTCTACTGCCGTGGTTGCTGTGGCTGTCATCCCTTAAGGTTCAGGTCAAAGGTCAGGTCACCACGAATAAGAATCGTACCGTCGTGCTTGGCTGTCGCCCCGTCGCGCGTTGAGGGTCGCGTACCGTCGTGCGTAAGGGCCGCGCACCAGTCGTGCGGAAGGGCCGCGTACCCGTCGTGCGTAAGGGCCGCGTACCGTCGTGTGTAAGGGTCATACATCGTCGTGCTCAAGATTGCTTAAGATTCTCCAGAACTGAACCTTCAGATCCTGTATTGATCCTGACTGTGAGAACATACACAAAGTGCCCTTGCCTGTGTTGTGGATCCTCCAGCGTTCCACGAAGGGATCCCCGGGACTTGTAACAGGTTCCGCCGTATTCGTCGAACCGTGGCGCTCGTGAAGACACTTGTGGGGGTCATGAGAAGGGGGCGTGAAGCGGTTTCAGAAGGTCGCGTCGAAGCTGGGCGACGGACCCAGGGTGGGGTGGTTGGGAGAACTAACTGGTCGTAGACCAGTTGTCCTCCCCCACAGACTCCTAACTGGGATGGTCGACCGTGCTTGGAAGAAGGGGCTTTCCAGATGTAATGAATTGGGTCGCTCTCCACGTCCAGGAGTGTGGGGTTCGGCCTGGAGTCCTGGAAGTGATAGTGTGAACCCCTCTAGTGGGGGGGTAGTCTGGTCTGGTCTGGTGCTGGCCTCGCCACCTCCACACCAGCTGTCGCAGACCACAACAGACGTGGACGCGTGTACATATGACATGACCCAGGGTAGTGGGTCATGCTGGAACGGGAGTTGCTCTTGGGCTAAGAGGGAGAAGTCACTAGGTACACACACACACACACACACACACACAAGGCGTCGACATCTGACCTTTGACCAGCAAGTGTAAGATTTAATTATACGTTGCAGTTGCGCGATTTTATTTTTTCATTGCATTGTTATAAATACATTACCCCTCCCTAGAGTTTCTTTATATTTTGATGGGTATTGGTTATTACTATTGGCTTCGGCTGATTGAAGTCGTGTATATGTATATATATATATATATATATATATATATATATATATATATATATATATATATAAATATGCCCAAAGTTTCAGTTTAATGTCATGTGTCAGCCAACAAATGTGCGTGTGACGTACCCCTCGAACACGAAGGGACGACCCTTAGGGGATGATGACGTAGCCTTTGACCTGACCCCTTAAGGGTCAGGTCATAGGCCAGGTCATCATTCCCCGAATCTTGTGTACCGTCGTGCCCAAGGGTCGTACCGTCGTGCTCAAGGGTCGAACCGTCGTGCTCAAGGGTCGTACCGTCGTGCTCAAGGGTCGTACCGTCGTGCTCAAGGGTCGTACCGTCGTGCTCAAAGGTCGTACCGTCGTGCTCAAGGGTCGTACCATCGTGCTCATTATGTGTCACTGAAGTGTTAGCATTCATCTCGCCTGAGCAGTTGGGTCGTGTGACAGACGCTCGGTGACCGTGGTTGAATGGTGGTTCGGCTGTTAAGGGGTAGTCGTTATGGTGGGAGAGTGGGCGGGAAGTTGTTGGAGAGTGTAGGGAGAACTTGATGGCGAGTCAGGGGGAGATTGTTGGAGAAAGCGAGGTGGGAATTGATGTACAGAGAGAGGGTGAAATTGATGGAGAGATTGAGGGAGAAACTGGAGTGCCAGGGGTGTAAATGCATTTACAGCCCAAAGTGCTTGGGGTGTGAGTGCATTTACACCCCCAGTGCTTGGGGTGATAGTGCATTTACAACCCCATTACCTGGGGGTTGTAAGTGCAATGGGCCCCTCTCCCTCAAGGCCACAGTCCCGAACTCCGTTTATCTCTAGTGTTGAGAGCGCCGTGAGTGACGGGTGCCAGGCAGGGCGAGAATGTTGGGGATGGAGATGGAGAAGGTGGTGAAGGGTGTAGATGGTGGTGGTGATGATGCAGGGAGGGTGTGGGTTGTGTGGGTGATTGATGCTGGCAATTTGGTCGTTTACGCGAGGACCTGTGTGGTGAAATGAATGCACGTGTCCCTTCGTCTCAGTACAGCCCTGATACTTTCTGTTCCTTATAGTACACATCCCTGATACTGTCTATCCAGTACAACACACCCCTGGCACTGTCTATTTCCCATACAGTACACCCCTTATACTGTCTATTTCCCATACATTACGCCCTGGATACTGTCCATTACCCATACGGTACGCCACAGATAACACACTCCCACTTCACAATCCACCTCTCCTGCTCTCGCCAAGGACGGTGTGAGATAAATAAAGATAAGGGGACAGATAAGATAAGGAGGTGAAGCGTCTGTGTGTGTGTGTGTGTGTGTGTGTGTGTGTGTGTCTGTGTGTGTGTGATCGCTGGTTCGATGTTGTTGGAGGCCACAGAGCAGGCAGTGAAAGTTTCTTACCTCCCCCCCCTACTGGTGTCAAGGCTACCGGCGTGGGGTGAGGAGATAATAGGGGAGGTGGGGGAGTTCATGAGGGCGCGGGGGGGGTTGGGTGGGGGGGTGTTTAAGGGGCGAGGAGGGATGGATGGTTGGGGGAGTGGGGAAGGGGGGTTGTTATGGTTAGAGGTGGCGATGATGCTTGTCACTAGGATGCTCTCTCTCTCTCTCTCTCTCTCTCTCTCTCTCTCTCTCTCTCTCTCTCTCTCTCTCTCTCTCTCGGGAATACACGATGCAGCGCGTCCCGTGGCAGGGAAAAGTCCTACTGAAGTGTGCATGATTTTGGCGGGGAATGAGTACAGCACAAGGGGGTATGTACCTGTGTATAGGTTGAAGTGTATAGGTATGTATGTGTGCGTGTGTGGGCGTTTACGTATATACATGTGTTTGTGGGTGGGTGGGTTGGGCCATTCTTTCGTCTGTTTCCTTGCGCTACCTCGCTAACGCGGGAGACAGCGACAAAGTATAAAAAGTGTGATATGATGAAATAGTATACACACACACACCACACACACACACACACACACACACACACACAACACTGCACTTGTGTTTCTCTAGCCTACCAACATACCTTTTTCCACTACCACCACACCTGCTACAAGCTCCCACTCCACCACCACCACCACATGAGCCACCACACCGTCCTTGGTGAGCCAGCTGGGCTGGGCAGTAGTGGCCTCGAGGTGTCCTTACTTAGGATACGATAACAGTTGATTTTTCTCTTCAACAGGTGAGTGGGGGGAGCGGACGGACGGACGGACGGAGGAGGCAGACACCAGGTGAGGTCGTGACGGAGGCCCGGGTGAGGGGGGCCCAGGTGAGGTCGTAGCAGAGGCCCTAGGTGCACCCCAGGTGAGGTGTGGCCACGGTGAGGGCCGGGCCGTCGGGCACACGAGAGGACCGACACTCAGGTGTGCATATCACCCTTCACCTGAAATAGCAGCTATGCTGTCGCCCCTTCTAATTACGGCCGCTCCCCTGACTCAAGAATGAAGGCGTCTGGGTTTTTCTCATTCCTCTTGGAACTCTTCCTTCCTTCCTTCCATCGCTGCTTCCTTCATTCATTCATTGTATGGGAGGCTTTTTACGAGGGCCACTCCCACACTGGCCTCAGACCCCCCCTCTCTCTCTCTCTTCCTTCAGGGACGATTAGATAATAGTAATGTTAGCCACTCGGTACAATGCACCTTGTGTATCTGTAGTAGACGGAGGAGCCGTGTCTCCTCCCCCTCCAAGCAGAGATTACGGTAGTGCTGGGGCGTAGATCTACAGGGGAGGTGGGGAGATGAGATCTCCCAGAGGAAGGGGGGTGGTGGCCCCTCCCCTTCCTTGAAGTACCCCCCTCACACCCTGGCGTGGTGAGTAGATGAGGCCCCCTCATGGTGAGGGACTACATGGTGTTTATGAGGCCTCACACCCTGGCGTGGTGAGTAGATGAGCCCCCTCATGGTGAGGGACTACATGGTGTTTATGAGGGATTGCGCCGCCGTGGTCTTGTGTTTGAAAGTTGAGGAAGGTTTACCGGAGCTGTGTGTGTGTGTGTGTGTATATCAACAGTGATTTGATGCACCGTCTTCATAAAGGTTTGTTATAGTAGTTTGATGAATGTATATATATATATATATATAATATATATATATATATATATATTATATATATATATATATATATATATATATATATATGGAAAGCTGTGTAGGTATGTATATTTGCGTGTGTGGACGTATGTATATACATGTGTATGGGGGGGGGGGCATTTCTTTCGTCTGTTTCCTTGCGCTACCTCGCAAACGCGGGAGACAGCGACAAAGTATAATAAAAAAAAAAAATATGTTTTATTGTGTTTATTCTATTGTCGAACGTGGGTGTGCACTTTTGGGCTATTGCTGCTGGAGTTTTCTAATTTGAATTTTGTGTAAGATATATTTTAGGTTTGTGTGTCTCATTAATGAGTCTTTATATATATAATATATATATATATATATATATATATATATATATATATATATATATATATATATATATAATATATATATTATATAAAATACCTGTGTGATATTTTGAATATTTCTCACACCATTTTTTCTCATTTGTTCTCCATTCATCAAGTCTCGTATATTGAGTCTACGGTCTGATGTCTCACTCAGATCTCTCGAAATGATTCCCTCTCCCTCCCTGTTTTGTGGCTCATTTAGAAACTCTGCATCTCGTAACACACACACACACACACACACACACACACACACCAGTTAAAAAGACGCATGTCACAGTGATAAATCAAGAATGGCCACGTCGGTCGACTCTGATCAACTGAAGGTTGAATGAACAGCCAACCAATCAGTAACGACCCCGTTATCGCTGGCCCGATCAGTACACCCTCGTAATCAGCGACACCCAGCGCAGCCCTCTGCCAGCCAATCAGTACACCCTCACCATTCCACCAAGCAGAGGAGCCCCGCACGCTGAGCAATCAGAGCACACACACACACACACACACACACACATATTACTGTTCTGTCTTTCAGACTCAAAAATTCTGAGACATCGAGATTTTATAGGTATCTTTATGAGAGGAAAAGTATTTACATGTTGTATTATCATTAATGAATATGTGTAGGTTGTATCAGATTATACAGTTATTGTATAAGACATCTCAGTGATGTATTGGGCTACATTTCTGTTGGATTCAATTT
This sequence comes from Panulirus ornatus, assembly GCF_036320965.1. Taxonomy (NCBI): domain Eukaryota; kingdom Metazoa; phylum Arthropoda; class Malacostraca; order Decapoda; family Palinuridae; genus Panulirus; species Panulirus ornatus. The sequence continues at coordinate 4,175,191 of NC_092269.1, forward strand.
TGAGCCTTTTCAAACCATGTATAACTTGTAAGATCTACCCAAAGACTGCTTAACCAGTCGAACACGGCGGTACGACCCTTGAGCGCGACGGTACGACCCTTGAGCACGACGACGGTACGACCCTTGAGTCGTGCTTAGCGGTCGTAGAGTCGTGCTCAAGGGTTTAAATGCCACATAGGTTCGTGTTTCCCCCCCCCCCCCCATTGAAACATGTCTGTATACCAACCATTAGTTTCATTGTTTTGTATACTTGTCATTGTTATGTATTTGTTTTCCGTGTCTTCTCAGCCACCAGTAATTAGGCCCCGCTTGGTAATTAGAGCGGATTATTTACTTGATGTTATAATTAAATCATGTGTCAAATTACATCTTCCCTTCCTGTTATTGTATTCTCTTCGAGCATGTGTCTGCTGTATTTTGTATAATACAATTGACTGTATCATCACTACAGTGCCCGCTGCAGTGAGATCTGACTACATGGGTATGTCTGAGTGAAATGAAGAGTTTATTTTTTTTTTTTTTTTACTACAGTGGTGGAGAAATATAAATTTTTTCTATAGCGGTGGAGAAATTTAGATTTTTTACTAGATTGGTGGAGAAATGTAATTTTTTTTTACAGTGGTGGAGAAATTTATTTTACTACAGTGGCGAAATTTGAATTTTTTACTATAGTGGTGAAGTTAATTTATTTTGCTACCGTGAATTTTTTCTTATACAGGTGTGGAGAAATTTAATTTTTTGTTACAGTGGTGGAGAAATTTATTTTTTTGTTACAGGTGTGGAGAAATTTTATTTTTTGTTACAGTGGTGGAGAAATTTATTTTCATGCTACAATGTTGGAAAAATTTAAATTTTTTGTTACAGGTATGGAGATTTTTTTTCTACAATGGTGGAGATATTTAATTTTTCTGCTACAGTGGTGGATAAATTTAAAAATTTTACTACAGTGGTGGATAAATTTTTGAAGATTTTCCTACAGTGGTGGTGAAAAATACATTTTTTCAGCAAAGTGGCGGAGAAATTTTAGAAAATTTTCCTACAGTGGTGGAGAAATTTAAAATTTTTACCAAAGTGGTGGAGAAATTTAAATTTTTTACCAAAGTGGTGGAGAATGTCGATAATTATAACAGTGAGGTGGTTCGTGTTCAGTGCATGATTTACAGAACTGTTCGTAGAGTTCAGCCGCAAATGTCAACGCTGCCATGAGTCATGAATATATTGAATGCGTCTCGCCACACACACACACCTCCTCCCCTTCATTAGCATTTATGTTAATACTGAAAATCAACCTGTGATAATTAGGGGGATAATTAATCTCAGGGTGTACCGGGTCATTTATCTCTCAGTGTGCAATAAATGGATAAAGTATTTGTTGTGGTGTGGGCGTCGTTTTTTGTTTGGTTCCCCCCCCCCCCCCTGCTCAGACCCCATCTTCTTCTTGGTACCGGCGCGCGCGAGCGTGACCCGCGCAGCCTTGACGGAGCGCATGCCCACGGGTTTCCAAGTCGTTAACGGGTTCCCGGCTGTTATGCCATACCTGCACTGCCGGGCGTCCGATTGCATCAGTGCAGTAACCCCCCCCCCCCCCCCCCCCCCAATCAGCAAGGGAGCGTTGCGGTCTGCTGGGGCGGCGGAGCGGAGAATGAATGAACCCGTCCCTTGGGTTGTTCTGTGGGTTGTGATGAGGGGGGGGGAGGTTGTGGTTCTGTGTGGGACTAGTTGTTGGGAGGGGTTTGGGTGTTTAGGGAGGGGAGGTGATGTATAGTAAGGGGGGAGGGGCAGGGTTGGGTGTGGTATGGTTTCGTTTAATGGGTGTGTGTGTGTGTGTGTGTGGTAGGGGTGGTGATGTCATAATGGGGGGAGGGGTTTGGGGATGAATGGCTTGGGCTAGATAAGGAAATGAGGTGATGACGGGAAGTTGAGGTGTTGGTGCGTGGGGAAGGAGAGGCAACAGAAGACGTGATGGTGGGTGTGATGGAAGTTATCAGCTAGAGGGAGGTAGATTGTACCTTAGATTCCTGATATGTATATAGATGGAGACTGTGGCATGGCTAAGAAGGCTCCTCCCTTCCCAGCCCTATTGATGGAGACGAGATGGTTACGCAGAAGACCCCCCCCCCCCCATCTCCCACCCACCCCTTATAGATGGAGACGAGATGGTGAAGGAAGAAGAAGAAGAAGAAGGAGGTGGAGATTCCTCCTCCTCCTCCTTCCTCACCCACTCCCATAGATAGAGACGGGACAGTAGAGCAGATGGGGTCCCTCCCAAGCCACCACTCCTGTTGGGCACGTCAGAAAAATGGCCAGGAAGCAACACCATCACGGTATGGAGAGGGGAGTGTACCGACGTGGCAAGTTTGCAGGAAAGCTTAAATGAGCACCGCAGGCTGATATGATCGCATCCCCCGGAGGTCGAGGAGGCATTTAAACGCCTCCAATCTACGTGTGAAGAATTTTCTTTTTTTTCTAAATGTTCTTGCGGGGCCACACCGTTGTCATTGCTAGGCTCCGCCGCCAATGACTGATAACGATCATTTAAGATTATTATTGTTATTATTATTTATTATTCGTTCAGCCTTGAATTCAGCGGGGAATTGGTGGCCCCTCGCTTTTAGCAGCGTCCGGTTCATTCCAAAGTGTGTTCCACTGCACTGTTGGGGGGGTAGCGATGATTTGGAGGGGATAGTAGGAGGTGATAAGAAAGGTAGGGGGGGGTAGAATAGGTTGCGTGGGTGGCTTACGCCCCACCCTGCTCCCACACACACACACACACAACCTTGGCCTTTTCTCACGGAGCCTGGCAGACTTAGGGTGTGGTGTGTGTGTGTTTGTGTGTGTGTGTTGCCCGCCTTGACAACACCAGTCCTGGGCACCGGGTTCCTCAGCTTCCCCCAGCCATCGGGGACCCCTGGCGTGCCCCTGGGAATCCAGCTGGTGCCTTCTTAGAAGAGACGTTGCCTCATAAGCGGTTTGAGGCGCACGTTTTGAGCCTTCTCGGAACAGGTTGATTTTGCCGATGGATCGAAAGCGGTGGATGTGCAGGTGTGTTCAAGATTGAGGTGGGTGATGATGGTTTGGAGGAGGGGGGGGGGGGGCTTGAAATGCAGTTGGTTGGCTGTTTGGAGGAGGTGAAATTTTGAGGCGGTCGATCGATCGATATGTTGAGGTGGCGGTGTTGAAGTTGAGGTGGTCAGTGCTTGTTGGTGTTGAAATTGGGGTCGTTGATGTTTGGAGGGGTTCAATTTCAGGCGGTCGATGTTTGGAGGGTTTTTTTTTAAATCGAAGTTGTTAATGTTTTGGAGGGGTTCAGATTCAGGTGGTCGATGTGTGTGTGTGTGTGTGTGTGTGTATGGTTTGGGGGCCGCCTCGCCAGCAGGACACAAGTGGCGGTTCTCACTGAAACTTTCTCTAAGCGCTTGCGTGTATTTAGGAACGAAGGAGCTTACGTATACTGGTGAGTGAAGGGGTTCGTCGAATTCAGACGTGCGGGCCGGCCATCCAGGCTACGGATACACTGTTAGGGTCATTACAGACTATGACAGAACTGGGAGGTCAATGGTGGTGGCTAGTTAATGAATCAGGCTAGAGTGGTCAAGGGGCTTGGCAGGTAGCGTCCAGCCCCCAGCTCTTGTTTTTCAGCGGTTTTTTTTTTTGATATACGTGATATTAAGGAATGAAAACACAATCCCTTTTTTTTTTAGTAATATTTGTATCGGATTTTGTTTTGTTTTAGTGTTGTTTTCTCCGTATATTAGAGTGTTGTTGTCAGCCGTGTGTTGTGTTGTCTGTGGTTGTTGTCAGCCATGTGTTGTGTTGTCTGTGGTTGTTGTCAGCCGTGTGTTGTGTTGTCTGTGGTTGTTGTCAGCCGTGTGTTGTGTTGTCTGTGGTTGTTGTCATAAGCCGTGGATCGTTGCCAGAGGTCTCCAAGATATGGACCGAGATCAGATTTCACGTGTTCTTGACACGCGCCACCTGACACGTGCCCCCTACCACGAAACACAGGGACTTTTCCTTCATGCGACACTACCACGCCCTTATGACACACACCACTCACACCCACACACCCCCTCCTTGACACGCGCCGCGTGCCCTGACACCCGTCACAGGTGGCACGTGTGTCTTTTGACGACCCCCCACCCCCCACCCTCTCCTACCCCCATCTCACCCCTCCAGCGCCCCCCCCCCTCCCATCCCCCGCCCCAAATCATCAAGGAACTCCCACAGATGTGTTGGGAGACAACACCATCAATAATCAAATCATATCATCCCCCCCGCCCGACGGGTCTCGTAATGTCGATGTGGTTCTCTCTCTCTCTCTCTCTCTCTCTCTCTCTCTCTCTCTCTCTCTCTCTCTCTCTCTCTCTCTCTCTCTCTCTCTATTATTACACACGTCTAGAGAGTGTTTCTCGTCCCCCCGCCCCACATCCTCCGTCTGAAACATGACACATTGCTTCACAGCAGTTTCAGACGATGGTAAATGTATTCTCACATTCCTTTAATTAACCTGCAAGATTATTCGTACCTTGAAAGGTCAGGTCAGGGGTCAGTCAGTCGTGTACATGGGTCGCATCGTCGTGCGTAAGGTTATGAAGGTCGTTATCCTTACGAGTACTGCACTGTAAGTAGACCATGGAGGCTTCCGTATCATTCATTTCCCTACTATATCATTTATCAATTTCCTATCATATTGTTGACCATTGTTGTGGGACGTGTTGACCAGAGGCTATCAATAAATCAAGATGAACCTTTACTAAAAGCCTTGACCTCAGATAGCGTTGTTATCGCCGCCAGCAAAGATGAACTAGTGTTTACGACCTGTTCAGGTTAACTTTGGTTGAATGTAGAATTGGTCCCAGGAGGCAATCGCCTCGTTAGGTTGGCATGCAGGGTGTAGTTAGCTCCTGTGTTAATTATAGAAGATACTCTGATGGTTTTAGGTGTTAACAAACCCCCGTCGTGCACGACGGTACGACCCTCTAGAAGGACGGTACGACCTTTGAGCACGACCTCGTACAACTACGGTACGCCCCTTTGAGCACGACTTTATAGTACCACCAGTACGATCCTTGAGCACGACCTCGTACAACTACGGTGCGACCCTTGAGCACGACCTTATAGTACCACCAGTACGACCCTTGAGCACGACCCCGTGCAACTACGGTGCGACCCTTGAGTCGACCTTACCGTACCACCTCGGTACGACCCTTGAGCACGACCCTACAGAACTACAGTACGACCCTTAAGCACGACCCTACAGAACTACGGTACGACCCTTGAGCGCGTCTCCCTGCACTTCTTGTTTACAGTGGACACCCCCATTAATCAGTTGGAGTACCCAGCTTTCTGATTGGTCCATCGGCGCTAGGATCAGGTGGTTCTCCTGTCGTGTGATTGGCCAGCGTCTATACAGTAAACATAGATTGTCGACGTCAGGTTGCACAAAGGAGGTATTAAATGATTATGATAACCCATAAAGGCAAAAGGATTTTGGTTTTTTTTTTTTTTTTTTTGTCGTAGTTAAATAGAACTGATGATATTTATCTCTGTTCTTGTGAAGTTTCATATTTAATAGCTCGCGTTCTCACCAGAAACCTTTTATGATTTAAACGACCTCCCCTTTATATTTTCTTCTGTATTGGTATTGTACCTGTACTTTATTAATGCCAGTGGAGAAGCGACAGTCTTTTAAAGCAGTGTGTCCATGAGGTCTCGCATCCTGGTTCACTCTCTGCTATATGAACTGTGCCTGGTACCGAGGTCATCCAATTGGTTCGTTCGTAACCCTTGTCGACAACGGCTTTGTTTTTCTTACTGTTCGGTTCGTATCGCAAGCGTCGGTTCGTATCTCCAAGCAGTCGGTGGTACACCGTTTATATGTAATAGGATTATATAATATAATATATATATATATATAATATTATTATATATATATATATATATATATATATATATATATATCGGGCTGGCTTTTAAATCTGTTTGGGTTGGTTCTGTTGCAAATACGAACCCCTTTATATTTTCATTTCGTGCAGTTCGAAGTCTTAAGTTCGAATCCTGTCCATCGATGCTGCTTTGGTCACCATATTGTTGGAGGAAGGTCTCGAGGCCCTTGCGACTTAAAGGAGGACTTTGAGGTTCTCCTGCAGTAAATAACAGATAAAATAGAATAATGATGATAGGGGTTCCGTTACCGTAGGAGCAAAAAAAAAAATGGTTGTCCTGACGTTGCGTCTTAAGGACTGGTGGTTCGCGAAGAGGCTTCGGGGACGTCCTTTAGCTTCGTCTGAAATTCTTCAAACCGAGTTCGGATCATTTCTGGCTCTCGAAAGGGGCGCGCGCAGGGGTGTGTGTGTGTGTGTGTTTCGACCCCCTGCTGCTTCGCTTCGCGGGTCCTAGAGGGATCAAGGAGTCTCCGGGGGAGAGAGAAAGGGAGAGATCGAGTGCTTCACTCTATGCACCGGATCATGGTTCACGAGGGGGACGGTTCAAGGGTGTTGTGTGTTTGTATGTGTGTGTGGTGTACTGCCACTCTCGTCGAAGCGTTGGACGGGTAAGGCGAGTATAACGGTCTGCAGGCAGACAGATGGTGCGATATTCCGAGAAGAGGGAACCGGTGGCGCCCTTGGACCAAAATGGTGTTCGTCGTAACTCTTCTGGAGGAGGAAGAAGGTAAAGAAAAGGGTTTCGATACGCAGGAAGAGGAAAAGGTTTGTGGATCTATAGGCGCGGTGTCGTAAGTTCAAAGTGCGAGATGACGTAGATCGCATTTACGACATTGTCAAGACGCGAGAGTTTACGTGGGTCACGGTAATATGGGGGATACGCCGTGGGGGACTGCATTTTACGAAGCTGCTCTGATGCTCCTCGGAAGCGAAGGGGGGTTTTGTTTATGAACGAAGGAGGCAAACTGATTAAGTGGGTGGGTGGGTGTCGTCCACCCATTACGGGTTTACCATGGTTACCTACAGGTCCAGAATGCGAAGTGTGGAACAATTGGGAAAGGGGGATGGGATATAAGAGGGGGGCGTTATTAGCAACACCCCGAGAATTGTGCCCCATAAAGCATCTCTATTTAAGTACAGTTTCTCTGCATCCGTCGACGTTTAGGAAGACTTGGAATGTATGGCAGAGGTGTTGGTGGAGGGAATGAAGGTGTTGGGTGCGTGAAGGAATTCTGCTGGGGGAAACGAGGCGTCAGCTTGTTAAGGATCCTCATTTGGCCAGTTCGGTAAGGCAGTTAGTGAACAGACGTGTTGAGAAATTCATATGATGAATGTACTTGGTAATGGGCTGAGTTGACTAAGGGTCATTTAAACGAGATAGGGTCATGTTACGTCATCGAGAGGGCAAGAAAGTGTGATTGCTTACGACTCGTTAAGGATAGTTTGGGGTGACCGGAGAGGATTGGTTTATGCTGCTAAACCAGGTTATGGATCATTCTGCACGAGAGTAGGCGATAATTTGGAGAAGGTCAGGTGAACGAGACAGAGGTATGGATCATACAGTTTATGTAAGAGGAACAGATTTTTTTTTGATTGATGGTTCGGTACAATTGCACTACATTCAAACAGTCCTAAACTAACTTTAAGCAACTCGTCTTCTTTTTACTTTGTAAAGTTTACATAGTTCCTGATGAAGAAATTTTTACGTACTTTTATTTAACCGTTCATTTCCCCCCACGTCTTGATATTCGTACCAGATGTTCGGACATGTTACTGAAGCGGACGATAAAACCCTGGTAAAAATTTCCGTTTTGGACGATCGCCTGTTTGGAATGGAAGTGATGGTCAGGATCTTTTGCATCAAGAACCATCGGAAGAACGAAATCAACCTAGCCTAGCCTAGCCTAGCCTAGCCTACAGGTTTGGCATAATTGGTAGGTGTCCCGTTTGACTGCCTGTTAACAGATTTGGCGGCGTCTAAAGTGGACGGACTGTTTGGGGCAGTTTGCCTCGGTAATTGGAAGGACAATTACACTTTTGGCTTATTTACACTCGTTCTCGTCCCACTCGCCTCGCCCTTGCCTCACTCTCTAACCTCACAGTCTCCTAGCCTCATCTCTGCCTCACTTACCTACCTCAGTTCGCTCGAGGTTTACTCCCATTGCCTTACCTATTCTTCCTCCCTTCTTGCCTCTACGACCTTAGGACCCTTAAGCACGACCTTAAGACCCTTGGGCACGATCGTGCGACCCTTGGGGACGACCGTGAGACCCTTAAGCACGACCTTAAGACCCTTGGGCACGGCCTTTAGACCCTTGGGCACGACCGTAAGACGTACGGCTCGTGGATATGATCCCCATACGCATTTGGCCTGATCCTTAAAGAAAGGTCGCGCCGTCGTAGCCAAGGGTCGTACCGCCTTGCTTATGACGTAAAGAGGTCGACAGCCATTTGCATGTCTGTCTGTCTGTCTCTGTTTGGTGGGGTTGTCGTTCGTGCCATTCAGTGTTGAATGACTATTGTTCACGCGTCACATCCGCTGGATATAAACTTGTTTTACTGTCATTAACAATTCATGACAACCCCCACCTGTCAAGTCAGTCATTTCGTGACAAGCAACCCCCCCACACCCCTTCCTTCACTCCCTCTCCGTCAGGTCATACTGTCATTCCTTTCTTGACTGGTGTTTTAAAGCGGGTAGTTAACAGGTGATTACAGTAGCAGCGCCGGCGATTCTGTAATTGCCCGACGGTTTAGACGGAGGCGAGAGTGTCGTCCCCCCCCCGTCTGTCGTCGGTGGACGGTTTGGACGAGAAGCGAGAGAGTGAGACGCACTCCTCCCTCCCGTCTGTCTGTCTGTCATTTGGGCTGACGACGCAAGGTGTCATTACGTTTTTACCTGTGTCGTTGGTTGATTACAGCGCTGCGGGCCAGCAGTAGGTCACTAGTTATCTGCCTGCTCTACGTGTGCGTTTGTGTGTGTGAGTGTGTGCGTTTACGTTGTGTGTGTGTGTGTGTGTGTGGGCTCGCGCGCGTTGTTATCTCGCCTCTTGGCTGTTTGTTATCTCGGTTATCACCGCGTCGTGGTTATCCCCAGCTGTTATTTAGCCAGAGAGAGAGAGAGAGAGAGAGAGGAGAGAGAGAGAGAGAGAGAGAGCGTTATTTGACGGGCAATGGAGGGGAGTCGCCAGCGTCATTTTTCTATGAATGGGGAGAGAGAGGGGATGGGGGCGGGTGGAGAGACGTATGGGGGATTTATTCATTCTCGGCAGTGCTTCTCTGCTTGTCATGGGGTAACAACTGGTTTTAAAAGAATGATTTATTCTTGTGGGTTTTGAGACGTCCCTGATCCGCCAGGCGATCTTGCATTTCCACCCCACCCACCCACCCATTGTCAATCAGCTGTTTTTTGTTTACATGCTCGGGCGCTCTCGTTGGCCCCCACCCTCCCCTCATTTGATAGTTGTATCCTTTTTCTTTTCTCATCCTCTTCCTCCTCCACCTTTTTGTTCCTCGCGTGGTAGAATGGTGATGGGCGGGTGAGTAACTACCCGTTCGATAGTTCGTCCGGTCGTCTCGTGCTCGAGCGCGAGGGTGTGTTGTTAGTGGGTGGGTGTGCAGAATTAAGACTTATGACGGCCGGAACCCGGACGTGTTGCATCTGCTGTTTTCAATGTCATCGAGGATCTCACACCTTGTCGTGCTCAAGGGTCGTACGTTGTCGTGCTCAAGGGTCGTACCTTGTCGTGCTTAAGGGTCGTACGTGTCGTTAAGGGTGTACGTTGTCGGCTCAAGGGCGTACCTGTCGCTAAAGCTACCTTGTGCGTGCTCAAGGGGATCTTACCGTCGTGCTCAAGGGATCGTACCGTCGTGCTCAAGGGATCGTACCGTCGTGCTCAAGGGATCGTACCGTCGTGCTCAAGGGATCGTACCGTCGTGCTCAAGGGATCGTACCGTCGTGCTCAGAGGACTGCACCGCTGTGCTCAAGGGACCGTACCGTGTGTGTGTGTGGGTTGGTGGGGGGGATCTACGCGTCGGCAGCCACAGCCTTGGGGGGGGGGGAGACCGTCTGTGTGCACGCTAGTCCGTCTTCTGGAGGCTGGTGGTGTGTTTAGAGGGGGAGTACGGTAGTGACGGCGCAGGGGCGGGAGGTTTCGTCAGATGACCTGTGCCGCTGATATAGCGCGGGCCGATAGCGTTGATAACACCCGATGTGTGTAACCTCCTCCCTCCCTCCCTCCCTCCCTCGCCACCGCCAGCCCTGACGACCCTCCTTCCCCACCCCCAACACCAACACACACACACACACACACACACACACACACACACACAAATGTATATGCACAGGACTCCATCATCATCATGCCTCTCTCTCTCTCTCTCTCTCTCTCTCTCTCTCTCTCTCTCTCTCTCTCTCTCTCTTGTTGTGTGTTGTGTGTGTACGTAGTGGTTTGCCGTCCTAGTTGTTTTAGTTGCAGTGGCCATAGTGGCCATAGTTGTGGTGGTGATAGTGGTTGTAGGGGTAGTGCTGGTTGTAGTAGCGATGTAGTTGTGGTAGTGGTACCTAAAGTGATTTAAGGGGGAACTTGTAGATTTAAAGGCAAAAAGGATAAAAAAAAGACGTATTTATCTGTGAAGGAATGGGAGAGTATGATATACAGTAATTACAGTAAGGGTCGTTAGAAAACGTAAAGTGGGCGTTAAGCGTTAAGATACGGAGGAGATCATGGGGGAGATGATGGGGGAGGGGGTTCAAGTAGGAGGGGGGGAGGGAAGGGGAATAACGCGAGACGTAACAGGAGTCAAGAGGTTAAAGGAGGGGGGGGAGGGAGGGAGGGGATTTTGGGGGGTGAGGGGGTGATAACCAGGTGCTGAGGGGGAGGGGGTGTTTGACGTCATCGTCTGCTTCGTGTGCCGGCGTGACGCAAGCCGCCCGTTGTAAGACGGTGCGATACACACTGGGTGGCGACGCGTCGCCCCTTTTTTTTTTTTTTAAACGATTCTGCTGCTGCTGCGCAGTTTTGCGCGCGCGTGCGCGCACAACCTCCCGACGTATTATTAAAGGCGTATCTATGTAAGACATTTTCTATTTCTATATTTATATATATCCTCAATTCCCTAGATTATCTTTGGTTCAGATTAACGCACCAGGGTTGGGGGGATGGAGGGATTAATATAGACATTGATTTATATTTAGAATTAGATGTAACGTGACTGCCGTCCATGATGCGTCATTAGAGAGAGCGAGACGTGTGTGGGGGGGAGTCTCGTAATGTCTCGACGCTGTCGAGATGATTATCTCTCTTAAAAGCCTTCGATGCTGCAACTTTAAACTTAAACTTCAAAATCGTGAGTTCTGTAGATTAACGAAATCCACACGAGTCGCCTCCCAGGGATTTGCGTATCCGGAAGCGTTGCGTATTTGCTGAAGAACGAATCCGCGTTCGGAGCGTACGAGGTTCCTTGTGTTGTCGGCGTGTGCGTAGCGTTGGCTAGTGTTGCTGGAGTCGTGTGTTGAGGAGGTGAGTGTGTGTTGCTCTTGGTGACCAGGAGGAGGTGGTGGTGGTTGTAGGGCGAGTGTTTTGAATTTGTGTGCTGTTCGCTGGTGAGAGTCTTCGCTGGGGATAAGGCCCTCTTGGTCCCAGGGAGGTGGAGGTGCGCGCGCGCACACACACACACACACACACACACACACACACACGGCGGAAGAGGGGGTGCTCATCGTCATATAGGGGGGGGGTCATGGGCTCAGCGTGCACTTCACAAGTTTCACAAAGATAAAATAAAGATATCTAATCAAATCCTATGGGAAAGGAAACAGTACCTCCATACCTGTGTGTGTGAGTAATCAAATACCTCCCTACCTGTGTGTGTGTGTGGGAGTAATCAAATACCTCCATACCTGTGTGTGTGGGAGTAATCAAATACCTCCATACCTGTGTGTGTGGGAGTAATCAAATACCTCCATACCTGTGTGTGTGAGTAATCAAATACCTCCATACCTGTGTGTGTGAGTAATCAAGTACCTCCATACCTGTCTGTGTGGGAGTAATCAAATACCTCCATACCTGTTTGTGTGGGAGTAATCAAATACCTCCATACCTGTGTGAGTAATCAAATACCTCCATACCTGTTTGTGTGGGAGTAATCAAATACCTCCATACCTGTGTGAGTAATCAAATACCTCCATACCTCTGTGTGTAGTGGAGTAATCAAATACCTCCATACCTGTGTGTGTGTAAGTAATCAAGCACCTCCATACCTGTGTGTGTGAGTAATCAAATACCTCCATACCTGTGTGAGTAATCAAATACCTCTATACCTGTGTGTGAGTAATCAAATACCTCCATACCTGTGTGAGTAATCAAATACCTCCATACCTGTGTGTGTGAGTAATCAAGCACCTCCATACCTGTGTGTGTGGGAGTAATCAAATACCTCCATACCTGTGTGTGTGAGTAATCAAATACCTCCATACCTGTGTGTGTGAGTAATCAAGTACCTCCATACCTGTGTGTGTGAGTAATCAAGTACTCATACCTTTTGGTGTGCAATAAATACCTCCATACTGTTGTGTGAGTATCAACTATCTGTGGAGTAATCAAATACCTCTATACCTGTGAGTAATCAAATACCTCCATACCTGTGTGTGTGGGAGTAATCAAGTACCTCCATACCTGTGTGTGTGAGTAATCAAGTACCTGGTGTACGTACATCTGCCTTCGACTGGTAACGCCGAGTACACACGTGGTGACAGTCACTTGTTGGTAACAGCTGGAAATGACCGTGACGTGTGTGACAGGCTGAAGTGGTCACTGTTTGACTAGTACCAGATACTGGTGCTGACACTGTTGTAACCTTTGACCTTGATCATTTTTGTCTACCAAAGATTCCCACGTTCCTGTTTGCCTCTGCATTTCGTTTGCGCAAGATTCTGTTTGCTGTTTGTTTGCATGTCTACCTGTTTTTTTTATAATGAAAGCCTTCGCCTCTTTGCAGATGTCTCTTTTTGTTTGCTGCGAGCCTCCAGCTGTTTGCTTCCTAGACGCCCACGGTTGTTTGTTAGGAGTCTCTTTCAAATCCCGTACTGTTTTTGTTCTTTGTTTGCTGACGTCTTCTCCTTTTAGTTTGCTAGCTGTTCTTTGCTTGAGAGCCGCTTTGCCCCCTCCCCCCTCGTTGTTTGCTTGCTCAAGAATCCTTCCGCTGTTTGCTTGCTCAAGGGGGTCTTTTGTTTGTATGCTGAAGGCCGCCACCCCCTCCCCCCTTATTTCTCCCTGTTTTCTCTACGTTTCAGGGATTGTTTACCTTAAGTCTCCTCCTCTTTGATGGTGTCTTGTTTGACAAAGGCCTTGAGAGAGAGAGAGAGAGAGAGAGAGAGAGAGAGAGAGAGAGAGAGAGAGAGAGAGGGATGTGGGTGTGTGTGTACGTATGGTTGGATTTGAAGGGCAGGACGTACCCCACACAGGTTCTCTGGTGACAGAGTCACATGCAACTTCTCCTCGACCACGAATACAGACGGACGTGTTCTTTAAAACGCTGGGGTGTACGTAGTTGAGATGATTTAAAATGTTTTGTATAGAAATGGATATGTTTCTTGTTCAAGTGTACATAGATGAAGCATTCCAATGGTAGCGAGGGTGGAGGGTTGTGTAGATAGGTGGAAAGCAAGAGGGTGTGATTAGGGTTGAATTCAGGGCGATGGTCACGTGTGTATATATATATATATATATATATATATATATATATATATATATATATATCATTCCTTGAGAGGAATTCAGTCTGATCTTGGGGCTTAGGGCTTCTCGGAAGAAGGAAGGGAGTGAGGTGGGGGGATGCAAGAGGGTGTGGAGATGGGATGGGGGGAAGTCAAGAGAGTTTTGCCAAGCACTTGAGATTGTTCTTCTTGCCACGGTCGCTGGCGGAGGTATCTTTGTGGAGGAGGGGGAAAGTGGCTCATGTGGGAGGCGGGAGATCGACGCCTCTTTGAAGGTGTTGGAGGAGGTAGAAATGAGAGGGTTAAGTGTTGGAGGGGGTGGGGGGGAGGATTCGGGGCCTCTTTGAAGGTGTTGGAGGAGGGAGAGGGAGATCGACGCGTCTCTGAAAGTGCTGGAGGAGATAGAAGTGAGGGAGGAGTTAGAAGGGAGAAATGTCCGATGTGTTGGTGAAAGGAACGTAGAGAGGGGAATTTGGTGGGGAAAAACTACTGTTAGGGGGAAGAGTCGGGAATTGGTATTAGGGAGGAAATTGGATTACCAATGGAGTTGTAATAGTGGATGGTAGAGTTTGGTGGTATGTTACCGCGTGTGTGTGGATGGTAGAGTTTGGTGGGTATGTTACCGCGTGTATGTGGATGTAGAGTTTCGTGGTATGTTACCGCGTGTATGTGGATGGTAGAGTTTGGTGGGTATGTTACCGCGTGTATGTGGATGGTAGAGTTTGGTGGGTATGTTACCGCGTGTATGTGGATGGTAGAGTTTGGTGGGTATGTTACCGCGTGTGTGTGGATGGTAGAGTTTGGTGGGTATGTTACCGCGTGTGTGGATGGTAGAGTTTGTGGTATGTTACCGCGTGTATGTGGATGGTAGAGTTTGGTAGGTATGTTACCGCGTGTATGTGGATGGTAGAGTTTGGTGGGTATGTTACCGCGTGTATGTGGATGGTAGAGTTTGGTGGGTATGTTACCGCGTGTATGTGGATGGTAGAGTTTGGTGGGTATGTTACCGCGTGTATGTGGATGGTAGAGTTTGGTGGGTATGTTACCGCGTGTATGTTGAGTGGGATTCGGTGTATGGAGATTTGGTGGGTGTTACGCGGTATGTGGATGGTAGAGTTTGGTGGGTATGTTACCGTGGAAGTATATTGTAACGGGGTCACACACGGTCATGTTGGTGACGTATGTCTTGTGCAGCTGGTCATTCGGTGGAGGAGGGTCAAGGCGCACGCGTGTGTGTGTGTGTGTGTGTGTTTGGAGGGATAGGTCAATTTACCTTAAGGTCACAGGTGCCCTTTTTGGTCCCAAGGAGCATCTTTAAAGCCCCTTTGTTACCAGGAGAAGGTCAGGCGTGTTTAATGACAAGGTCCCGGTGGGTCATTGTTGGGAATGATTAGGTTAATCCCCTGTGGAGTGGGGTACGGTCATTATAGCCACCAACTGCTAATACCCCCGTCCACCCTTTGGTGGATGCCAAGGTGCTACCCTCCCTCTTAAGCTGTGTAGAGACATTGGGCCAGATCTGAAGTGGTGGTCCTTTAGCCACGGCGTTCCTGATGGCTTCGAAGCTGTGCGCCTGTCTTTGTCTATCGGTCTTGCCTTGCCTTGTTTTGTCTTGTCTGTCTGTCTTTGTCTGTCTTGTCTTGTCTGTCTGTCTTTGTCTGTCTTGTCTTGTCTGTCTGTCTTGTCTGTCTTGTCTTGTCTGTCTGTCTTTGTCTGTCTTGTCTTGTCTGTCTGTCTTTGTCTTGTCTTGTCTGTCTGTCTTTGTCTGTCTTGTCTTGTCTGTCTGTCTTTTTTACAAGACCGAACGAATGCGTTGAAGTACACGGTGGCTTTTGATCCCAGCGAGGGCGATGATCCGGGGGTCCAGCCAGCCCGAAGTCTGCTGGCCTCTCTCTCTCTCTCTCTCTCTCTCTCTCTCTCTCTCTCAAATATAAACGTCCCTAGCCTTTCGCTTAAAACCCCAAGTGGACGCGACGGTACAACTCCGTGAGCGCGACCCTTGAGGTCATAAATGGCCTGGCCTTTGGACCTGACCCCTTTTTCTCTAACTGGACTGCGAGACAATTAGTTTTAAAACTGGGCCCCGAGAGGATTTCCTTCATAACATAACACCCGGACTTGAAGTTAGGACAGGAACACTGTAGGGTTACCTTCAAGTTCCGCCACAAATGGATTACATTTAAAGTGGTTGGCGTAACAAGAGGATTGCATTTAGAAGCGTGTTCGGCTGGAGGATTACATTGTAACTAAGAGACGCAAGGGAATTTCGTCCTCGGAACGTCGGCAGGACCGCACACGGCATCATCAGCAGATAACAACAACAACAACAACAAAAACAAGTCAACAATTAGCCTGCAGACGCAGGTCCCGTTTTACGCGAGCGCCGCGTTGGCAACAGACCACGAACCGCTTTTAAGCGGCGACGTACGGACGGACGGACGGACGTCCCCGAAAGCCCAGCCACAACACCTCCTCCCCCCTCCCGCCTCTTCTGGGGAATAAACAAGCATGAGGGCCGCGCCCTTAACGCAGGCGCCCCCTGGCGGCGAGGGAGTGCCCACCCCCACTTGAGCCGATCGCCAAACACACTTGCCTCAGTAAGGTAAGAGGGTGCACCTTGCCCAACTCGGGGAGGTAAGTGGGGCTGCCCCAAGGGGTTGTAAACCCCAGCAAGGATGCTTGGGTGGAGGACTCCTTGAATTCGGTCCTTCGATTTGTATGTTGCTTGAAACACACACACACCACACACACTGGTGTATGTCTTTTAAGGTAATACGTAGTCGTGTATGTGTTCGTATGACAACATACACGTGTGTGTCTCGTGTGTGCGAGTGTCGTGTGTGTCTTTAAGATCATACGTAGTCGTGTATGTGTTTGTATGACAACATACACGTGTATCTCGTGTGTGTGTGTGTGTGTGTGTGTGTGTGTGTGTGTGTTATTCGTGCGACCCTTGAGAACGGCGGTGTGATAATCGAGGGCTGTGGTACGACCCCTTAAGCACGACGGTGTGGTCAGTTGACCGCTGTGGTACGGCCCTCGAGCACGACGGTATGATGATTAAGCGCTGCGGTACGGCCTTGGGGCACGACATTGCACGCCTTGAGCACGGCGGGTACGACCACCGAGCAATACGGTACGCCCCCTTCAGTACGGGTGAAATGTAATCCTCGTGTGGTCTGATTTGAAGGTAATCGTCCCCCTTCGTGGTCGTTTCAAAGTAATCCTCTCGCGGTGAAGTTTGAATGTAATTTTGTGGCCCAGCGTAAAAGGCAGACCTCTCTCTGGACTAGAAAGGGTAATCAGGTAATCGGGTAGTCCAATTTGAAAGGTAATCTTGCCCAGGTTAGTGGCAATCGCTCTCACTGGTATATAGAAAGGTTACGTTTTAAATTAAACGTTTGGGCAAAGTTATTTGTTTGTCCCCCCCAAAAAAGGTACTTTAAAGCGATGATCGCAGAGGGTACACGCTTAAAAAAAAAAAGGGAAGGTAGTTATATAGGAAAAGGAAATAACGCTCTGGTCATCGAACGGGTAATTTGCATACGTTTGAATACTGATGCCAAGTCTCCAAACGTTTCCTCTGTAATTTCGGCCGCTGTATTACATATGCAAATTGCCTTGATTTCAGTCTCTCTCTCTCTCTCTCTCTCTCTCTCTCTCTCTCTCTCTCTCTCTCTCTCTCATCCTCCATGTCTATAGACGTGCATTTGTTCGCTTGATTTACCCGAGGTGAATTTGTATTATTTGATAGGCGTGGGGGGGAAGAAAATGGGATGTGGGGAACCTCATTACCCCATCTAGGGGATAGGGGTATGGTCTTGGCCTAAAGGGTTAGGGGAAAGGGTGGTCTACAGCTCCCAAGGGTAAGGTTTCGGGTTTAGGGTTGGCCTTAGGGGGAAATTGTCTCTTTCCTAAGGGATGATAGCAGGGAGGGGGGGTTGGATAAAGGGGGTTAAGGGATAAGGGGGTGAAAAGGGGGCGATCTTTGTCCATGTGCACGACAACAGTGCACTAGACCAGGGTTATTCAGGGTTGCCATGCTCTATATAAGACCCAGGGCTTGAGGGCCCAAGGGGTTGCCCTGAGGTGTGTGAAGGTCTGTGACGTACATAGCATTCAGGGATGCCCCTCAAAACTTGGGTATCCGGGCTGCTTCAGGCACTGCCTTGGCATCCACCTGTGCGTACAAGGTCAGGGTCGTCCCTCGGTTGGAGATGAAGCCGAGCCGAACTTCAGGGATGTTAGGGTTATCAGGGCTGCTTCAGGCACTGCCTAAGCATCCATCCCACCTGCCCGTGCAAGGTCAGGGTCGTCCCTCGGTTGGAAGTGACCGACCCACTGATAAAGTTTATCTGTCCGAGTAAACACGGGGGTGCTGGTGGTGGACTGCACACGCCATCCACGTGGCGCGGTGGTCGGGAGCCACCACCAATGGGAGAATAGATTCTAATTGATCACGGGTGGTTGTGGCTTGTTGGGAGATGTCAAGGGTGGTTGGGTTTTTTTTTTTGACGTGTTATGGTCGACAGGGTAACGAGCGTCGTCTTTTTGATGGGGTTGGTTCATCTCGTTGGGGGGTTGAGTCGTTGTTCTTAGAGGGTCGTCCTCAAGGGATCAGGTCGTACTCAGAGGGGTTTCCTCAGTCGTCTTACTTAAGGGGGTTTCCTTAAGTCTCGTACTCAAGGTGGTTCAGTCGTCGTATCAAGGTGGTTCAGTCGTCGTACTCGAGGTGGTTCAGTCGTCGTATCAAGGTGGTTCAGCCGTCGTACTCAAGGTGGTTCAGTCGTCGTACTCAAGGTGGTTCAGTCGTCGCACTCAAGGTGGTTCAGTCGTCGTACTCAAGGTGGTTCAGTCGTCGTGCTCAAGGTGGTTCAGTCGTCGTACTCAAGGTGGTTCAGTCGTCGTACTCAAGGTGGTTCAGTCGTCGTACTCAAGGTGGTTCAGTCGTCGTACTCAAGGGGGTTCAGTCGTCGCACTCAAGGTGGTTCAGTCGTCGTACTCAAGGTGGTTCAGTCGTCGTACTCAAGGTGGTTCAGTCGTCGTACTCAAGGGGGGTCCAGTCGTCGCACTCAAGGTGGTTCAGTCGTCGTACTCAAGGTGGTTCAGTCGTTGTACTCAAGGTGGTTCAGTCGTCGTAGTCAAGGTGGTTCAGTCGTCGTAGTCAAAGTGGTTCAGTCGTCGTAGTCAAGGGAGAAATTCTTACATGACATTTTGGGGGTCTGTCTCTCTTATCTCCTCCTCATCCTTTGAGTTCTTCCTCTGCGTCCTGCTGGGCCACTTCCCCAGCCAGCCTTGGCGAGACGTGAATCACCGCGACATCCGTCGTAAATGACGCAACCGGGGCGGCTGTTCGACGTAATTGTGATTATCTACGACGGATAACAGCTGCCGTAGTCTTGATGCAAGCTTACCCGGTATCTACGTGCGCGTCGCTGCCCAGGAGATTTCGCTGAACGCTTTGTGTGTGTGTGCGTGTGTGTGTGTGTCTGTGTGTGTGTGTGTGTGTGTGTGTCTCTGTGTGTGTGTGTGTATGTGTCTGTGTGTGTCTTGTGTGTGTGTGTGTGTGTGTGTGTGTGTGCTGTGTCTGTGTGTGTTGTCTTGTGTTGGTCTGTGTGTGTTTGTGTGGCTGTGTGTGTAGTCTTGTGTTACGTGTGTTTTTCGGATTACTTGTTGAGACGTGACAGTTAGTGTAACTTGGTACGACGGTGCGACACTTTTGAGCACGACTGTAGGACACTTGGGTACGACGGTGCGACACTTTTGAGCACGACTGCACGACACTATTGAACACGACGGTACGACTGTTAAGCGCGACGGTCCGACACTTGGGCACGACTTTTCGACGCTTCAGCATGACGGTACGACACTGTTGAACAAAACTGTACGACGCTATTGAGCACGACTGTGCACACTTGAGCACGACTGTGCGACACTTGAGCACGACTGTGCGACACTTGAGCACGACTGTGCGACACTTGAGCACGACTGTGCGACACTTGAGCACGACTGTGCGACACTTGAGCACGACGGTGCGACACTTGAGCACGACGGTGCGACACTTGAAACACGACGGTGCCACCCTTTGTACTGCACGATGGTCTGGTGTTTGACCTGAATTTCAAGGGTCGGGTCAAAAACCTGGACTTGGTCCTCAGGGATCCGAAACAAGGGATGGTCGAGTTGGACCTTCAGAACTACTTTGGCCAGTTAATTAAGGGTTGCTGGAATTGCTCTTGACCTTATATATGCGAGTCGTAGCTATTTTACACACACACACACACACACACACACACACACACACACACACGTACCATATATTAACCACCGGAGGGAGGATGAAGAGCTGCGTTGCCTGTGGGCAGACTTGCCGCGCCCGGGATTCGAACCCGGGCTGGACCCATTCGGAAGTCGTCTTCGCCGATCGCGCCAGCCACAGTAGTAGTAACTCGTCGAGATCCGAAAGCTTATCTGAGAATAATCTTGAGTGTGTTTGTGAACAGCGCATGCGTCAGAATGACTCGCACTATTCCATTAAGAATTGCTATGCACACCGAATAGTATGTTGATGTACATATGTGACGTAGATATGTCTGTGATTAAAAAGAATTATGAAAGTAATTATCATAGTTTCAGAACCGGATTATGCGTAATTTTTTGTATATTTTTTTATAATTAAATGTGATTTTGACCATTTTAGAATTATCCCTCCAAATGGGGGGGGGGGGGTTTTATATTCAAATTCTAAGCGATTCTAAGCCAATTGGACACATGGCGTCAGCAAGCGATGCTTTATATGAACGTCATATTTGACTCAAGTCTGGCTGGGAAGGGGAAGGTGGAAGGGGGGCAGTAACCAGCCTTTCGTAGGCGACACACGAACGTACGAAAGCAAAAAGAAAAAAAGAAAATGATATTGAGCTCAGTAAAGCAACACGCGTGGCAACATCTTGCCAAGTACGATAATTAACCCCTTCTCCATCCACCGCCAACGAGCTTAACGAACCGTGATTATATATCGTTAATACCCCTGCGTTTAACGTAACGCTGGAGTGCCATCGTTTAACGCTTCGTTGGCAGACTGAGGTGGCTCAACTACGTATGAAAAAATTATTTCTCATGATGCTGGTGGAGTGGCAGCAGCACTGGGCAGTTACACCGGACGCCATCTTGGCGGCGGCACAAGGTCCTAACCCACGGCCGGGCGTCAGGGGCTAGAGTCCCGTGAGGTTAGGATGGGACTTGTAGCCCCTGGTGGCGCGTCCAGGGTAGCTCTGTGCTGACCCGGGGCCTTGCTTGCCCTACAACCGTACTGATCAAGGCTAAGCCACAGAGAGAGAGAGAGAGAGAGAGAGAGAGAGAGAGAGAGAGAGAGAGAGAGAGAGGGCGGTGCACTCGCTTGCCACATTTGGAGTAATGTTGAATGGGTTGCCATGGTGTCAGGATTGATGTGGGGGGGAGGAGAGGAGGAGGATAGGTGTGAGACGGATGGCGTGGTGGGGGATAGGCTTCTCTCTGTGTTTAGTGGGTGGATGATAGGGGTTTGGGTGTGTAGGGGGTGGATGGATAGGGGGTTTGGGTGTGTAGGGGTGGATGATGGGGGTTTGGGTGTGTAGGGGGTGGATGATAGGGGGTTTGGGTGTGTAGGGGGTGGATGATAGGGGGTTTGGGTGTTTTTTTTTTTGGTGTAGGGGGGGTGATTTGGAGTGTATGAGAGGGGGTTTGGGTGTGTAGGGGGTGGATGATATGGGGGGTATGGGCGTAATAGGAGGAGAGGAAGGGGGGTGGGACTGTTGTGGTGATGGTGTTGAAGTGAGAGAGGGGAATTGGTGAAGGGGTGGGTGTTGATATGGTATGGGGATTACATGGGCCGTGGTTTAAGTTGCTTTAAGTTCTCCTTCGGGCACGACGGTACGTATGTTCGGGCACGACGGTACGTATGTTTGGCACGACGGTACGATCGCTGGGCACATGACATGGAATTTTGTGCATGGCATCGTACACATTTTGCCATTATGTCGGCTTGTTTGACTGAAGGGACAGGTCAAAGTCCAGCCCGTCGTGCTCAGGGGTCATACCGTCGTGCTCAAGGGTCGTACCGTCGTGCTCAAGGGCCCTACCTTCGTGTTCAAGGGCCGCACCGTCGTGCTCAGGGGCCGTACCGTCGTGCTCAGGGACCGTGCCGTCGTGCTCAGGGGCCGTACCGTCGTGCTCAGGGGTCGTACCGTCGTGTTCAAGGGCCGTACCGTCGTGCTCAAGGGCCGTACCTTCGTGTTCAAGGGCCCGACCGTCGTGCTCAGGGGCCGTACTGTCTGCTCAGGGTCCGTACCGTCGTGCTCAGGGGCCGTACCGTCGTGCTCAGGGGCCGTACCGTCGTCTCGAGTAATACGGGAAAGTTAACAGTTAAAGAAAGCACATTAACTCTAATGACCTTATGATTTAATTGGCTGCGGTTAAAGACACTAACGAGTCAGTTTCAAACCAGACAAGTTTCAGTATGTTAATCCATTACAGCAATTACAGTCGCCAGGGTAATGGTGTTACAAACTTGGATACAAAAAAAATGGATTCCATTGTCATTTAACGATATTTCATGTTAAATGGCTTATTTATTAAAAATGATATAGTTAATGGTAACTTGATGAATAGTGTTGATAAATGATTATTTTTCAAAAGTACATAGTTAATGGTAACTTGATGAATAGTGTTGGATAAATGATTTATTTTTCAAAAGTACATAGTTAATGGTAACTTGATGAATAGTGTTGATAAATGATTTATTTTTCAAAAGTACATAGTTAATGGTAACTTGAGTGATGATGTAAATGGTTTATTTTAGAAGTGTATAGGAAATGGTAACTCAGTGGGTCGTTTTGACATAAGGTGGTCATAGCATTTTTGTCGGCATTGGAGGCTATCGCTATCTGCTGCCTGAGTCACGATGTGTGTTTGTGTGTTTGTGTGTGTGTGTGTGTGTGTGTGTGTGTGTGAAGGGGGGGGGGGGTGTTGGGTAGGGGGGGGCTGTGGTACGGTCGTCTGTACCAAAAAGGCGGAAGAGTAGCTAGATCAGGGTTATGAGGGGAGTCATGTCACTTGTGATACGTGAGGTGCTATGGAGAGAGAGAGAGAGAGAGAGAGAGAGAGAGAGAGGAGAGAGAGAGAGAGAGAGAGAGGAGTGTGTGTATGTGTCAAATAGGGTTAGGTGTAGTGTGTGTGTGTGTGTCTTTGTGTATTGGCTTTTGGGGTACGTCAGGTCAAAAGAGTCGAAGTTATGGATAATTTTTTATTTTTTTTTTTTTTTTTGGTGGCGATGAAGACGTTGCTCAGTATTCCTGCCGGCGAGGCCCCTGTGAGAGCTGAATACTGCATGAGATGGAGATTGAGGTAAGGGGGTTAGGGGTTTGACGGAGGGAGGGAGGGATGGGAATGATTAAGAAGGGATTGTGGGAGGTGGGGGATAGTTATACTAGTTTGAACTAGTGTATTGGATAGGTTTAGGGTTCATAGTCATGGCCCAGTGGGTATGAGAGATGGGGGGTGTGTGTGTGTGTGTGTGGTAGGGGAAGGCAGCTAGCGAGTGTCTTGCGTCAAGTACACGTCTTGCGCTTCTATCTGTCCCTCCCTTGTGACAGGTTGGTGCCTCGACACCCGTCTCCTCCCGTCTCTTTTGCTCAAGACCGTCTGTTATCTCTCGTCTTCCGATGTGTGTCTCTCCGACTCGTTCTTCTTATCGGTTATCTCTTCCCTTCCGTCGTACAGGGTTGAACGCGCGCGGGGGACGTGACAGGGTTGAACGCAGATAAAGACACTTGGTTAGAACGCAAGGACAGGCTCTGGCGGATGTTCTCAAGAGATGAGGCTAAGATTCGATTAAGCCCTGAAGGGGCTATACATGGCAAGGTCATGCGGATGTTGACTCGAAGTTGAACAAGGTTAGGCGTGTCAACACCTTTAAATACACCTTTAACGAGGTTGTTTGAGCACCCGTGAACGTGGCTGGGTGCATGAACACCTCATCATACGTCTTGACGAGGCTGTGTGAACACCTCTGAACAAGAAGGGGTTTGTGAACACCTCTGAAGAACAGGGTGCTTGATATTGAACATCTCTCACCACACCTTAAGTGTTGTGTGAACATCTGTGAACAAGGCTGGATGGTGTGAACAGGATTGAATAAAGGGACTATAGTGATCTGGTATATATATATGTTGATACTAGGGGGTCAGGTCTTGGCCCCTGGCACTCGCCCAAGGGCGGAAATGCCCGGTCCCACAACACCACGCCACGCACCACGCCCGTCCGCACGCCCACAACACGCACCACGCCTACACCACACACACACACACACACCTTCCCACCCACCCTGTCTCTCTCTCTTTCTGGATCCTTTAGTCTCTTATCTCCATTCCTTTCCTGAGATAAGATGGGAGAAGGAGGAGGTTGGGGGTGAGGTGGCCCAGCATCAAGGTGCCAGGGACATGAGGACTGTGTGGGGTGGGGAGGATATCCTCTGGTATAGTGTCGTTACTCATGCTGTTGCCGCTGCTGCTGTTGTACCTGTTGTCGCTGCTACTGTTGTACCTGTTCCTCCTCCCAGTAGGACCTCTCCGTCACCGTCTTCTTCAGGAGCCTCCTTATGTCTTGTTCGTCTTGCCTGTTGCCGAGTTCTGCTGTTGATCTTCGTGTCCTGCCACTGCACTTCCTCCTCCTTCAACTACTACTGCCACTGCACCTCGTCCTCCTACTACTACTACTACTACTACTACTAACTACTACTACTACTACCGCTACAACTACTACTACTGCTACTACTACTACATGGAATCGCTGATGCATGATCAGGTCAGCCCACCCAACTTCCAGCCATGCTAAGCAAAAAATCTACATCAGATTTTTTTTTTCCGAGCTCACATCATACTAGCAAGCAGCGGCAATGCCAGGCAGTTGATAATGTCGCCTTAAGAAAACTTCTAAGAAAATATCACACTCCATATCCTCGTGTGTTGGGAACGTGCCTTGGAATACAGAAGCGTCGCCTCGTGTCCATTCTCCTCTGGGCAGAGTCACGTGTGTCCGTACATGTGAATGTACAATATATATATGATCTCTGGTAACCCTGCACGGCGCCAAGGAAGCAGAGAGCACAGGCAACGAAAGGGGAGCGAGCAGACATCATAGGAGTCGTGGGTAGGGGGCCCATCGAATGTGGAGTCTGATTTGAATTATCCCCAGTCCTTACGAGTCATAGATGCGACCCAATCTTGAATTTTGGGCTCAGGTTTGGTCGCCCACAACTTAGATAAACAAAGCTATTGACTGTCGAGTATGGAGGAGAGCTACCAAGATGATTTCCCTTCGGGCTAAAACACAAAACCCCTTTATGAGAGGACTGAACACCTTGTGTCTAGCTTTGGAAAGAAAAATGTTTTAAGAACTTATCCAATAGTAGTCGGACATTATCAAAGGCTTCGATCATCTTCTAATTAACAAGTTGATTTAGGATGGGTTCCTCTGTTTTCAGTCGTAGTAACTGTTATGAACTCGTGCGCAAACTTTTGACCTCGAATGAGGCGAGGCATCGTGTCTACAACAGGGTTGTTAACATGTGGAATGACTTACAAATTAAGAGAGTCTGAGAGCAGATCTAAAGAGACGTATGTTGTTAACATGGAATGATTTACCAATTAGTGGTTGAAATCAGTACCATAGATACGTGTGAGGGCAGACCTTGCGAATTTTTCCCTTCATATCCACGATTAACATTATCTGCGCCTCCTTAGTTTGAAAAAACTTGAAAGACCTTTCTCTTTGAATCGTGTGTGTGTGTGCGAGTCTACTCTTACCCCCACGTCATCCACGAGTTCTTTTGTGTCCCTCCAGCATCACAAACAGCCTCGTTAGGACCCAGCAGTTTGCTGACGTTGTTAAAGAGTGCCTTGCGTTCCGTGCCTCACGGGGGAATCGTTGTGATGAGGCACACGACGCGCAGAGGGGGTTTTTGAGAAATGAGACACTGCGTTGTGGGCTGCGTCGTGTGTTATTGTGAATCGGTGAAAGGGGGGGAACCCCGGGGATGTGTTGTGTCCCAGTCGGACCCGCCTGTGGTATGGACCGACACGCCTCTCCACGTCCCTCCGTGCGCACGAGGGAACCCCTCGGCAGACCCCCGGGCATGGGTAGGACGGGTAACCGAAGACCCCCGATGGTCTTTGACGAGGTTGCTAACTGTGGCAGGACCCCCCGTGCTTAAGGTGGGTCGGGTAACAGAAGACCCTTTTGGTCTTCGACGAGGCTCTCTGCTCAGTGGTAAGTGTCCTCGTAGCCTTATGTAGATGGAGACGGGATGGTATAGCAGGAGGCTCCAGTCACCATTCCCTCAGGCTATATAGATGGAGACAGGATAGTAAAATCGGAAGACTCCCTCGCAACCACCCACCCAGCCAAGCCACGCCATCCATTCCCTCCCGCCTCATGTAGATGAAGACGGCAGAATACGGTTTCTCTCTCTCTCTCTCTCTCTCTCTCTCTCTCTCTCTCTCACACACACATAGAGACGACTCCAAAGAAATTGCTTCGGGTTAACTGCGCCTCAACCTGATGCCCCCGATATAAGGTCATGCCCTCTTGGGGACCAGCAGGAGGAGACCATCAGCACACAATGGCTTCGACTGCCGTGCGAACTTAATGACTCAATTGGTGTGCGTGTGCACAAACTCTCCGAGAGAGGCTGCGAGTGTTGTGTGTGTGTGTGTGTGTGTGTGTGTGTGTGTGTGTGCGCACGTAACGTCTGTGTATGTGTAGAGGGAGAGTTGTGTGTATGTCTTACACATTGTTTTGATTTTTATTATCTTTTATTTTTTTTGCGTCATCGTGGCTAATTTACTGGGCACTCCTGCCCGTCGTGTGTGTGTGTGTGTGGTTGGGGGGGAGGTGCGAAAGAGGGCGGAGGGGGGACACTTCGCGAGACGTGGATGTGGACGTCTCTTCGTGAGTCCTATTTGTGTACGAGGGTCTCGTACGACCATGCTGGCTTGTGGTTATTGCTACGATTATCCGTTTGTGTTTGGGGGTGTGGGGGGGGCGAGTATGTTTAGGGACATACCTAGGGGTTCGGGGGGAGGGGAGGGAAGGCCTTGTCATCATTATCTTGAACTTTCTCTAGTATACAAGTTTTTAGACTTTTTCGTGGAAAGGTTTTTAGACTTTTTCGTGTAAAAACTTTTTAATCTTTTTTTTTTTTTTTCGTTTCTTTTTTTATTTTTCGTGTATAAAATTTTTTTTAAAGTTTTTCGTGTTACTGATATTTTTTTTTTAACATTCCCAGGTGCGTCGCTGCGTTAGTTTCCATCCGTCCGTTGCTATTACAGTGTAAATTCGTCTTAAGAATTTTCTTTTTTAAGAAAAGAATTTGCGTTATGTTCTGTTTTGTTCTGTGGCTGTTCTCTCCTGGCGGCTTTCGAAGAACTGTTCGCCGTAGACGTCATTTTTGGCGCTAATAGAAAATGGTTCGAAGGTAAGGGGAAAGTGTGGTTGTTCATGCCGTTTCGAGGAGGGGGGGGGGGGGTAATGCGAGTGAGGCGAAGATCCACCACATTTTCAAGGTCACGAGGGTAGGAAGAGGAAGAGATGGGGGGGGGGGGGAGGTCGGGGCAAGGATAGCAGCGCTCCGGCGGACCATTTTCTACGTGGGTTACCCCGACGGTTCATTTACGGCCGCTGGTGTGAATGGCTGTTAACGAGGGCGAAAATGACGCCCCGTCACTCCGCTCCTACTTCAGTAGACAGAGGCGAGCCTTGTGGATAGTCGTACGGTGAGGGTTAAGTGTGTGTGTGTGTGTGTGTGTGTGTTGTGTGTGTTAGAAGTGACGGTTGTTTGTTTGTGTGTGTGAGAGAGAGAGGTGGTTGTGTGTGTGTGTGTGGTAGAGAGGTGGTGTTTGTGTGAGGGGGGTGGTCTTTGAGGTACGTGGTCTTTGAGTGTGTGTTTAAAGGCTTTTTTTTCTCAAGTGCTGTTTTTTAAAACACGTCCGGTGTTTGCGAAAGTGGTGGTAAAAGGTTTTATAACATCTGGTGTTTGAATGATACGGGAAATGATAGATACGAAGAAATATATATATGTATGTATAGCTAAATGTTATATTTCTTGTATTTCCCCTGATGTGATTATTACACGAAAATGCACTTGGGAATTTATCGTGTTTCATATCCCCGAGGACTTTTAGGAATATATATATATATATATTATATATATATTATATATATATATATATATATATATATATATTATATATATATATGTATATACTTTCGCTTTTCCCAAGGTATTCGAAGCTGTGCGCTCAAAAAAAATGCAAAGATTGCATTATCTGCTTCAGTAGGACTCGATAAGGCGCCACACGAGAGATTAACGGAGGTCGCTGGAGAGAGAGAGGAGAGAGAGAGAGAGAGAGAGACTCAGTGCTGGAGGAGGAACACTGGGGATCGAGCGGGCACGGGTTCGAATCGCGGCAGCGCGTCCCACCCCGTCTCCTGTTCATCCTCGAACCGAATCGGTTTGGGTGCCTGATGTAGGTAGACCCCCGGCGTCTCGAGTGGTATCCCCCCAAAGGCACGGTCGTGCGTTGCCCGTTATCCATCGCTTACGAAGCAGTGACGCGGCGAGATAAGCACTTCACATTTGAAGTACGACGATTGCATTAGAATTGGACTTGTAGTGATTAGATTCACGTAAAGTCTTTGACCTGCCGCGCAGGGAGGCCCGTGGTTTACTACCGTCGCAGTGGACGAAGATGTGTCCTTGTGGTGTTACGTGGGTAGAGATGCGTACAGAGAAGGGTAGATATTGTTACATAGGTTTTTATGAATTGATCTTGAGGTGATAGACTAAAGGAAACTGAATTTGCGCTGTTTTGATTAGCGAGGAGTTAGTGGTGACTTGAGAAGTGATCCATGAACAAGATCATTAAGGTGCTTAATTTTTTCTCTAGGCCTCGAAGCTGTTTTCGTCTAAACAAGGTTCCATAGAAAATGGGGTAGGTTGACCTCAGCTCAGAATTAGTGGTTATGGACAAATTAAGCAGACAAGCAGATTATCACTGAAATTACCTTAGAAAAGCTGTAATTACCTCAGGAAAACTGTAATTACCTTGAAAACCTTAGCATATAGAATTGGGTAGATATCCAGGTGTGTGTGTGTGTGTGGGTGGGTGGAGGGGCAGCCTTGTTGCCTCTTGAAGTTTATGGAGTTTTTTTATATTTCAATTGCGATTTTAGGTCCTAAAAATCCGCAGAAATCCATTTAAAGTAATTTTTAAGGGCGATCATACCTCGCATTGTAGACCATCCTGGAGATAATCTATTTTTTTCCTATCCCAGCCGTAGGCAGTAGGATTAGAGGGAGACAGACTGGTTGGTACATTTAACTCTTCATTAGCCTCCATCGTCAGGTGTGGTCATCTGAGGTCAATATCAGGTCACCTCAGGTCACGCGTAAGACAGATGTTGATAGTGTCGTGTGTGGAGAGATATTACAGTTTAGGTCATCTATCTATATATATATATAATATATATATATATATATATATATATATATTTTTTTTTTTTTTTTTTTTTTTTTTTTTATACTTGTCGCTGTCTCCCGCGTTTGCGAGGTAGCGCAAGGCAACAACGAAAGAAATGGCCAACCCCCCCCCCCATACACATTGTACATACACACGTCCAGACACGCAAAATATACATACCTACACGCTTTCCATGGTTTACCCCAGACGCTTCACATGCCTTGCTTCAATCCATGACAGCACGTCAACCACCTGTATACAACATGACTCCAATTTACTCTATTCTTGCCCTCCTTTCACCCTCCTGCATGTTCAGGCCCCGATCACACAAAATCTTTTTCACTCCATCTTTCCACCTCCAATTTGGTCTCCCTCTTCTCCTCGTTCCCTCCACCTCCGACACATATATATATATATATATATATATATATTATATATATATATATATTATATATATATATATTTATATATTTTTTCCCACAATGCACGTTCGTCATTTCCCGCCTCAGCTATGTAGCGCCGGGAAGACGCAAAAAAAAAAGGCCTAATTTGTCGCTCGCATCCACACTCCATTTGTAAGAAAAAAAAAAAAAAAAGACAAAATAAATGCCCATCATTCCATCACGGTTGAAATAGATGTACGAGGAGGAAGGAATGGAGAGTTGATTCATCTGATGACCGGGAGGGGGGAGGGGGAGGGGGGGTTGTTGTAGACATATAAATGGGAGAGAAAAGACGTGGACAGAATTGTGTAAAATGTTTGCTGGACGGCGAGGTATCGTAATGCACGACGTTACTATCGTTAACATTATACATGACAGAAAGTGTTGATTGCGTGTGTGTGCGTGCAGGGAGAGGCCACATCTTCGCTCGCTCTTGGCGGCGCTACCTCGTCAACGCAGGAAATGGCGGACGTGTATGGAAAAGATGAATATTGTGTATATACGTTTGTTTGTCTGTGTTTTTATATTTTGTGTCGGTGCGAGAAGTGTCATGTGTGTGTGTGTGTGTGTGTGTGTGTGTGTGTGACTGCACGTAGAGAAGTCTGTCGCGTGACTTCGTCGAAGGACGTCGTGTGACATAGTCCTCCGAGACGTCACGGGGTCATGAGTGAGGTGTAGGGGGGAGAGTGAGGAGTGGGGGAGTGAGAGGTGTGAGGGGAGAGTGAGAGATGTTGGTGGAGTGCGTTGTGGGAGGGAGTGAGGTTTTGGGGGCGTGAGGTGGGGAGAGAGAGATGTGGGGGGAGTGTAAGAGGATGTTAGGAGAGAGCGAGAGGTGTGGGGGAGTGAGAGGTGTGAGGGGAGAGTGAGAGGTGTTGGTGGAGTGCGTTGTGGGAGGGAGTGAGGTGTTGGGGGCGTGAGGTGGGAGAGAGAGAGAGAGAGAGAGAGGAGAGAGAGAGAGAGAGAGAGGAGAGGTGGTGGGGGGAGTGTAAGAGGATGTTAGGAGAGTGAGAGGTGTGGGGTGAGAGTGAGAGGTGTGGGGTGAGAGTGAGAGGTGTGGGGTGAGAGTAAGATGTGGGGGAGAGAGAGGAAGATTATGGCTTGCTGGTTGGCTAAATGCCTAGTGTGTTGACTTCATGCTTAGATCCAAGTGTATACCGACTCGCTGGCCTCTCCTTGCTGTGCGTACTGACGGAAGCAGAGGTTGAATGGTTCACTTCTACATTATTATTATTATTATTATTATTATTATTATTATTATCATTATCATTACAGAAAGCAGCACCACCTCCCCGTCATTTACCAGTCCGCTCCGCATGGTTGGTAAATCATACACTTAGAAAAGGTGTGTGTGTGTGTGTGTGTGTGTGTGTGTGTGTGTGTGTGTTTAGGAGGGGGGTGGTAGAGGGGGTATGACGACGGTGAGAGGAATCCCGTACACTGGTTCATTCACGATCATGACTTGCCTGCTGAAAAGACCCCATTCACACAGATACACACGGACACACACACACACACACACACACACACACTCGTACGCACGCACCACGGTACGATCTTTGGTTCACAGCCTCTACTGTAAGTTGAGGACTTCACACCATTATATATATATATATATATTTATTATATTATATATATATATATATATATATATTTTTTTTCATACTATTCGCCATTTCCCGCATTAGCGAGGTAGCGTTGAGAACAGAGGACTGGGCCTTGAGGGAATATCCTCACCTGGGTCCTCTCTGTTCCCTCTTTTGGAAATAAAAAAAAAAGAGAGGGGGGATTTCGCCCCCGCTCCCTCCCTTTTAGTCGCCTCTACAACACGCAGGGAATCGTGGGAAGTATTCTTCTCCCCTATCCCCAGGATAATTATT
>NC_092269.1:4211727-4249227 GCF_036320965.1 Panulirus ornatus
AGAGAGAGAGAGAGAGAGACTTGGAGTGCCATATTGTTTCGCGCTTCTTCGCAAATGGTTCGTTCAAGTAAATATTATGATCGACCTCTGTGCCGTCTTTGTCTTACAAGTGAATCCGCCCCGGAGCCCTACTTTCTGTAACTGCTTGTGGCGGGGAGGCCTGCCTGTAGTTCCGTCCTTGTACTTACAGCATCTCACTACCGGTAGAATAGGTAGTTAGTCGATATATGTATGTATTTATGCCATTTTACTTCTGTCATTCGGGAGTTTTCTACGCACCTACGGATTACCAACCGCCCATTTCGTACGTAATGCGAGTAGAGACGGCTTTTCGTAGACTTCCTACGACTTTTCTCATTAAGCATTAAGTGTGATGTAGTTCGAGTAGTTTACTTCTGTGTTTGCATGTGTAGGGGGGTTGGTTTTAGAGGGTGGGAACTTGAGTGGTAACCTCCATCATGTTGGCAGCTCTGATCACGCCACAACATTGCCAGCGTGGAGTCGTTCTACCTAGTGGCTTTGAATTAATACGTCATTATATTGGCGTTTCTCTTCCATATATGTGATATGTCTCATCCTACACTTGTGTTATGTCTGATGATGCAGTATGTGTCGAGCCTGGTGTATGTATCCTACCGTCGGTGGCATGTACGTGTGTTATCCCCCCCGAGGGATTTCTATAAGCTGGGGTAGGAAATATTCTGAGCGTGGGAAGAACATGTATTTAAATTACTTGACAGTCGCCGATAATGCTCCCATTGGCCAAGCCGTTGGGTGTGTTGGAGAGGGGCATTTTCGTCGGACCGTCCAGCATATTCTGGAGGTGATAAAACGGCTAGAATGTTTGCTGATGTAATGTCGATCTGTATTGGATGGCTCTAAAGTTGGCTGTGTACGTGCGGCAACGCTAAGGAGGCGATGCCGGACGCCGCCCGCTGAAATTCTCAATTTTCTTTTTTTCTCGCTCCTGAAACGAGAAGTCGGAGATTTACACCGATTCAGGACCTCAGTTACGACGTCACCATGCGATTGGCGTCGAGCAGGAGCGGAATCGGTGGTTTTTAGTCGCCGAAAGGCGTGGCGATGGTTGTGGCGGCGGGCGGCATGTGGCAACCGCAGGGGGCCCCCGTGTTCGCCGATATTAACTGGCGACGCCGAGGTCGGGGCGCAGTTCGCCAACAGAGAGAGAGAGAGATGGATAGATAGGAGTGTACGCGCGCCGAACGGGATCTTTTTCCTACCTTTCTAGCTTTCCAAAGCTGGTAAACACACGGCTGGTACTACATCCCAAGTGCAAGAGTGCGGCGCCAGCAAGTGTCTGCGACGTGATAGTGCAAAATATAAGATATATTAAAAAGGGCCCACGGCGGTTTGGAGGGGTCTAGTCAAGCATCGTATAAAGTGCTACTCAAGAATCTGTGATTATTTTCCCCCCTTACTTCCCACTGATTGTGATATATATAATTCATCGCTCATTGATACCTACAAACCGTCAAGATGGTGCAAGGTACGTACCTATGATTTTTATTTGTCCAGTTTTGGTGCATATGTGAAAGTCGAGGGCAGACCATGTCAGATTGAAAGTTGATGTTGCTAGTGCATGCCTCTTCCGTATGGTTGGTGAAATTGACCCCGAACGCGGGATCGAGAGATATTTCGCGTTTGGTGTGTGTGGCAGGCTTTGTCTGGGGTCGTGGCTGTGATCAGGAGGGATGGTAGAAGTTGTTACAGCCTTAAGAAGGGTTTTCATTTAAAGAGGAAAGGTGTGTTTGTACGGGTGTTGGTAAACAAAGAACCTAGGGAGGTCCCTGAGTGGTTGTCAAGACACAAACGACCACGTCTTATCTTAAACTAACCCCGGGTTCATAAAAATAGGGATATGTCAGTGGAGGTGTAGAGGAGAAATGGGAATTGTTGTGGGCGGTGAGGAGAGTAGGTGAAGTTAGGTGTGCCGGTGAGATCGGCTGGCGGGGCGACTTGGCAACAGTGCCTGCCTGGCCTGTTACCATCGAGGCCATGTTCATGTTCTTGTCGTCGCTGTCCATTTTTCCTGCTGCAGCGGCACCAATCCTTCTCGAAACTTCCTAGTTGGCCGCGAAAGGTGGGGGTATAGGGGGCATTTTAATATTTTTTATCACCGTTAGGTTACGTACGGTCATTTCTGCCGTAAATGGGCCGGCCTGATGTATGGAGAGACTTGGAGTAGATGTACGTGCTCTTTTGGGGGTCACAGTTTCTACTCGGGTAGGAATGAGTCATCCTGGGCAGAAAAACAGGTATATAGATGTTTTTGCTAATATATCAAGACCTTGTTTGTCAGGAGTATAGTGACATATTAGGTATATTGCTTCTAGAGTGGACAAAACCGTTCGTGGGTTATAGTCCAGCAGTTTGATGTGAAAATGTCAGCGAGTCGTTAATTCGGGCGAAAATTGTAATTCCCTCTTATTTTTATAGTAACTGCGCTATCATACCGGCGTTTAGGGCTGTGTTAGGCTCATGTTGGTATAAGCCTCGTGACCAGGTAACACATACGGATGATTAAAGGTTAAGGAGATAATCCGTGCCAGGTGAAGCGAACGGTGAAACCGCCCACCGACCGGTCTCATCTGTCCTCAGAGCGAGATCGCTGTAGACCACGTCGCCGTGTTTTGTGCGGGTTCATGCGATACGTCGTCACATGTCTCCTCTCTTGAAATGTGTGTGTGACCCATTACATGACGTCAGTTAAGTCAGCAGCTAGCAACCCAACCCACCCCACCTTCACCTCCCTCCCCTTTTTTTTAATGTGTCGTGACATTGACAGCCCTGAAAATCAAAATATGGATCTTTACCACACCCTCCAGTGGTATGCAACTTTCGAAAGAGGATGGCTTTTCCTTGTTAGAGCCGTTCATTGAAGAAGATTTAAAGTTATATTGGCTCGCCTGTATAGATTCCCTCCACGAATACCCTCACCCAACCCCCCCCCCCCCTTTTTTTTAGCATAGGTTACATTTGTCCCCTTACATAACTTCCTTAACCTAGCATACTAGAACGTTGGTTAGGGCAGCCAAGTCTTCGGCAGATGTTGTACTTGTTGCTGAAGTCGCTCGCACTTGTGCATGTTATCAGATTGCCATTCACAGAAATTGAATGCTAGTGATGGCCGTAACCAGATGGAGTTTGCATAATAGGTTGTTTTCGAATAGGCTTCCAAAGCTCCCACTCTGTATGCATTGAACGAATATAGAAACCAAGCTGTGCGGTCCATATAAAGTTCATTCTGTATTTTGTTGAATCAATAATCTAGTAATACAAGAAGAATCTTGACACAAGTATCATCATTTTAAGCACTGATTTATTCCTACGTTCGTCTCATAGCAACTACAACTGATCTTGACATATGATGCTGTTAAGTGATTTCATTCCATTGTGTGCTCTTGAAAGTAAGTTTTGCTGGTACATTTGAGTAATATCTTAAATGTGCATGGATAGATTATGCGTGTCATGAAGTTCAATTTGACGCCAGAAAATGTCTGGAGAGAGGTTCAAAAGATGTGAAAAGTATATAATCCGCCGGCTTGATCGAATCGTGATCTCCATTTTAGTTGTAGTATATTTATTAAACAACAGGAGAAACGTTGTTGAACTCGTACCTAGACTACGTATGTGGCAATAAAGATAATGCATGTTGATTTACTCACTTGGCAAATAGTGGATGATACAGCACCATAAAAATGCAATACATTCTACGGGTTTCACATGCCAGTTTTCGCTGGACACTTCAGAAAAAAAGTGAGTTTCACACCTGAAGCAGTATTAGCGTTTCTTACTGACTGAAGATACGTTCGCTTAGCTATCGTATATAGTTAGATTGTGGATTTGAATACGATGGCGGCAGAACGAACTATGACCGCGTGGAGTATTGGCAGTGGAAACATACCCCTCCCACACACCCATAATTTCAGCTTCGGGGGAGCTGTTGTGTAATCGAAGCGTAGTAGCCAAGTAGAATATATACACCGCAGCAGACGTTAGTAGGCTACCAACCTGGGAATTGTTGGCATACGAGCGAGACTAACATTGTAGCAAGTTCCTCCTTCCCCCCTTACCCTGCTGGCATGGGCGGCCGGGCGCTGGTAGTGGCGTAGCGTGAGGTGTTGTAAGCGGCTAAGAATAGCCTTTTGAGCAGGTGATCGGCTCTCTGCCGTGCCCAAGGCGGAAATGGTGCCGGCTTTTGTTAATTTTTTTTTCCCCCAAGTCCGTGAATTTCCTTGGGGGGGGGGATGATGTCACTTCTTTTGTAGTTATAGATATAGAAGTGAACTGCTTAAGTTTGGTTTATATACGTGAACACCTGAAGTTTGATTTAAGCTTTAACAGTAATTTCAAATCTTATTGCTTGAATGAAAAGACTGGAGAAGATTATATGACATATGATGACTCCTTTAAGGATAAAGGTCTTTAGCACCATTATAGAGTAATCTCTTTTATTGTGTATTGCTTTCGTATTTTTTAAACAGATGACTCTCATTTAGCACGACACGATTTCCAAAGAGTTGCTAACTTGGTACTGAAAAAAGCTGTACTGATATCGGGATGAGCTAACTTGGTATTGAAAAGGCTGTAACAACTTTCAAGATGATTGTGAAACAAGTCTTGCATGGTTTTTGTGTAGTGTGAATGAAGGGCAGAATGTTGAGCTGTGTTTCTGTAGGCCAGTTAAAAGTAGACATTATCATAACCAGTTGTTACATATTAGTTGTTTATATGAAGATTCGGAGAGGGGTTAATTGGGAATGTACCCTTTGGTTGTCCACCCAGACCCCTGATTCAGAATATTCTCCCCCCCCCCCCCCCCTCCATCCCTTACAACCCTTCAAGGCCATGTCTTTTTTTTTATCATAACTTTTTTTGCTGAACATTCACAGGGTTTTTTTTTTCCTAAATACTTCTGGGGAAACAAGTCTATGTACGTAATGGAATGAGAAACTCGCGTTCAAGTTTGTATCACTGCGTTTTGCTCTGTTCTTTTGTACGTGTGTGTGGTGTGTGTGTGTGTGTGTGTGTGTGGTTATTGTAAAGTAAGCACCATCGTAATGTTCTGATTATTAGTAGTGCATGAGAATCGTTCGTTCTTGTTGCAGGAGACGTTACAAGTGTACTAAGAGACACCACCAACCTGGAGCAGGTGCGCGAGGAGGCGAAGGAGAGGCGTAAGAGGAGAAAGAAGAAGCGTTCAGGGTCCACTCTTGTTGCCAGTGTTTTCAGTGGTAAGTTCCCCCACCACCCCTCAAAGACGCCAGTGAACCGCTTGACTGGGTTGATACCAGTTGACATAAATCATAAATTGAGAGAAATAAATGTAGTAAGTTTACGTTAGTTAGTCTCTTGCGGTATTTTTTTTTTTCATTTTGCTCTTGTTTCATTGCAGATCTGTACAAACTTACCGGTGAGGTGTTGGGGCAAGGTGCATATGCCTCTGTGCAAACTTGTGTCAACATCTATACGGATATAGAGTATGCAGTAAAGGTAAGAATGATGTTGATAACGTTAAAGAAAAGTAGTATTCTGTTAAAGTCTACATCTATAATGTTCATTTATGCTTACAAAGTTTAGATTTATATTTTGTGCAGAAGTTATACCCAAGTTATTATTGGTTTTTATATCAGGTTATTAATTGTTACCATAAAATGGGTTTGTCCCCAATGCTTGCCAATTTGTAATAGTATTACTACCCAATTTCTGCAAAGTTGAATCCTATAGATATTGCTGTATGAACTTGATTCACCTCATTTAATTGGAACTTTGTTGGAAGTTTTGATATGGTGGATAGATTTGATATTTATATGCATGGATGAATTGTTGTATTTGTTTGTTATAAATATTTATTCTGTTCCTCCACAGATCATAGAGAAGGTACCATCACACAGCCGAACGCGAGTCTTCAAGGAGGTTGAGATGTTCCACCACTGCCAGGGACACAAGAACATCATCCAGCTGGTGGAGTTCTTTGAGGAGGAGGACAAGTTCTACCTGGTGTTCGAGAAGATCTACGGAGGTCCTCTCCTATCCCACATCCAGCGGAGGACGCACTTCACGGAGGCTGAGGCATCCATGGTGATCCGGGACCTGGCCTCAGCCCTGGCGTTCCTCCACAGCAAGGGCATAGCACATAGAGACTTAAAGCCAGAGAATATATTGTGTGTGTATCCGGACCAGTTGTGCCCAGTAAAGATCTGTGATTTTGACCTGGGCTCAGGTATAAAGTTCAACTCCAACCTGAGTTCCCCGGTGGTGACCCCGCAGCTGCTGACGCCCGTGGGGTCGGCAGAGTTCATGGCGCCGGAGGTCGTCGAAGGGTTTATCAGCGACGACGCAGGTCCCTACGACAAGCGGTGCGACCTGTGGTCCCTAGGTGTGGTGACGTACATCCTGTTGTGCGGTTACCCTCCCTTCTGTGGCAACTGCGGCGAGGATTGCGGGTGGGAGCGAGGGGAGGCCTGTCCCCAGTGTCAGGACCTCCTCTTCAACAACATCCAGCAAGGCAGCTACGAATTCCCCCAGCCTGAGTGGGCATCGATCAGCGAGGAAGGGAAGGATCTCATTCGCAAGCTGCTCGTGAAGGACGCTTCACAGAGACTGTCTGCGGAAATGGTCCTCTCCCATCCCTGGATCAAGAACGGCGGTCCCACCACCCGTCTTGAGACACCTAGTGTCATAAGGAAGTAAGTAATGGTTCACGATACTTGACGACATTGTGATCTTGGAAGTGCATTTGGCTTAGGGCGATGCTTCAGCAGTTTGTCAGTGGATTATATAAGTGTAGACTATCTTTTTTTGAATGTTCAGGCGTTATTCAGTGGATTTATATAAGTGTGGACTATCTTTTATAAGTGTGGCCTGTCTTTTATAAGTGTGGCCTATCTTTTATAAGTGTAGACTATCTATTTTGAATGCTCAGGCTTCATATGTGCAACAGAAACTAGTTAATGTAGACTGGTTTGTTTTTTTAGTGGCAGTTGGCTTTCACAGAGAGAGAAAGGTGTATGAAAGGATTACAGATCGCCTTGGCATTAAGGTGCGAAGGAGTTGGAATGTCTGAAGAGACAAACAACAGTTAGAGGTACAGTGAAATGGAAGGTTGAGTGGCCTATGTATGGGTGTGTGTGTGGGGTTGCCACCTGGTGATGGAATGAAGTGGATGTGATAGAAAATAAATATCAATGGAGAACAGACAGGTTATTTCTGATTCATTAGTGCTTGCACCCCTTTTGAAGGCCATATACTCGAAATCTGTAAACGTTTTACCCCTTTTTGAAGGTCATATACTGTTAATTCATACTGCTTTACCCCCCATTTTGAAGGTCATATATTCATAGAAGTGAGTAAATGTTTTACCCCCTTTTTGAAGGTCTTGAAGTCCGAATTCCTAAATGTTTCTCTTATTTACTTATGCATATAAATTACATTTATCATTTCATTAACCAGTTTCATTTTCTTGGTCATTTCAGGAACCAAAGTGCACACCAACTGTCACTCTTTGCGGAATCCTGCATGGCGTTGAACAGGGTTTTGCTTCAGCACTTCAGTATGAACCAAGATGAGGATTTCGAGAGCATGAGCGGGGAGGAGCCGCCCTTCGGCTTGTCGCCCCCGTCGGAGTCCCGGCTTGCCCAGAGGCGATTGCGTTCCCTCAGTCTCAACACCGAGCTTCTCACTGCCACAGGATAACTGGCGTCTTGGCCAGTCTCTCAGGGTTAGGCGTTCACGCCATGGCAGCCATGCAGTAGCATGGCATGGGCGTGGCGCCATCAAAGTTATTATTTTTTTTTTCCATTCTTGTTTTTAGGCTTAGGCCCCACCCACAAAAGCGCAGGGCCTTCATTCTGCTGTTGAGAGTTCTGTATTGGTGGACAAGGCGTCTGAGCAGCAAGCAAGGCCGAAAAGCTTTTTATGGGCTGTTAATTATAAGCCTCAGGTCTTTTCTACCGTGTAATAATATTACAATAATATCATTATGATGGAGGTTTAGCCAGAGCTCATTAATGATCAAATATCCAAAAAAAGAAAACTTAAAAAAAAAATATTTGTTTATTAAGTTTGATATATATGTGTAGGCACAAAATTTGAGATATATTTTCATATGATATGCTTTATTGATTATTGAGTTCAGGACAATTTTTTTTAAAAATACAAACAAAAACATCAGTTTCAACCTGGATTCTTTCAATTGTTTGCGTGCCAATAACTTTAAAAACAAAAAAAGCAGCAGTGTGGGCTATAACCAACAAGTTAAGTACAAAGATTATTAAAATATCCTCTCAGAATCTGTCCTGAATGCCACAGTTAACTAGGGTTATTAAAAATAAAAATAAAAGTGCACGGCAGTGTGTGGCTAGTTCCCCCCCCACCCCTTCCTCACCACATCATCCCCTCCCCTCACCCCCGCCGCCACCCACCCCCTTCCATCCTGCCCCATGTCGGATAACGGTTGCGTGTGGATCGTCAAAGGAGAGGGCACTGTGATAATTTTATTAGTGTGTAAGTTAAAGAACGGACCCAGACGTAATATTGCTTGGAATAATGTTTCTCTCTCTGTGTGTGGTGCTTAGTAACCTTAAGTTGTGGTAGTAGTTTTAAAAAACAAAATGAAAGCCGTTTTAAAAAACCCAGTAAGTGCCTACGCTTCAACGGTGTCACATTTGTGACATAATTATAATTATGGTTTCCCCCTTTAACCCCAGGAATTATTTGGATAATATAATGATTTTTTGAAAGAGCATTGATTTCAGGTGAATGAAATTAGGTCCATATCAGCCAGAGGGTCAAGCCAGGGCAGTTCAAAGCCTCACCAAGGTGTTTTTTTTTATTTCGTAATTTTAAAGTAATAATCGTAAGATACATTAAGGCTTCGTCGTTTTCAAAATGAAAAGAAGAAAGCTTGTCGGTTCTAGTCGCATTTGTGAATGCACGGAACGCTCTAGGGTTTTGTCAATTGTCCTACACAGTAACTAGAGCGCTGGTAACATCAGCTAAGATGGACTCTCTTCTTTTTTTTTGAACTTCGTGCCGAGGGAGGGAGCTCTTCGAGGCAGTTCGTGATTTCGTGGGACACGCACACGAACCTCGGGAGGGACATGTTAGAAAACCAACCCCCTCCCCTCCGCTGTGAGCCAGTCGGCAAGATTAACGTCGCTGCTGCTCACTCTTTCCCTCGCCCACAGTGTTGTGTGTGTGTAGTAGGGAAATTAAAAACAATACAAAAACAAAATATAAAAAAAAAAAGAATTTGTCCCGAGCCACACCCTCTGGTGTCACCCAAGTTTCAGGGAGCCTGTGCGCGATTTCTCCCCCCCCTTCCGAACCCCCTTTCCTCCCTGCCTCCCTCCAACCACCGTCGTTGGAGGAGGAGAGGGTGGGTTGCGCGCGCGCAAGGGGCGGCTGGCGGGCGGGCACAGGCGCGGCACCCAACTAGCGGTTGCCCCTAATTAAGTGATGATGAAGTGTACCTGGAGTGCCATGGCTTGTGTGCACGATGTCCTCTTTTTTTTTATTATTTTTTTTTTTTCCTCCACGATCCACACAGACCTCTGTCCCCTCCCCCTCTCCCACCTTTCCCTCTCCACCCAATATAGAGTTAACGTTTTTTGTTACGGTTTTTCTATCTTTTTTATACATTGGAATAGGAGGTGATAAAAAAGTAATGAGGGTTGATTACTTTTTTCAATTTTTTTGCCAAAAAAAAAAATATAAAAATAATAGTTTTGTTTCCTGTGGGGGTAAAGTATGTACCCCAGACTTTGAATAATATTTTTTCCACATATTTGGCTTTGTCTCGCTGGTTTAATACCTTTGGTTAGTTTTTTTAAAAAAAAAAGAAGAAAAAGGTAATCGTAGAATACCTTTCAAATCACAAAGGTAGAGACTGGGTTTTACGAAGACAAAGGTCATGGTTTTTTTTTTTTTTTTTAAAGGGGGGGTAACTATAGGTGAGCCTCTGTATATGATTGTCCTGGTACTCTCCCTCCGCCCACCTCGGACAGGCTGAAACTATATTAGTTATATATGTGTATATATATATATATGTATATATATACTAAGTAATGGCAAGGCCCCTTGGGTCCACCTTTATTGCATATATTTTTTTTTTTTCGTTGGACCCCAGGCGGTGCTGCCTCTTTTGTCCCTGTGAGGTATAGATGCAGTGGCCGGGGGGGGCGGGCTAGTGGAAAACATTGTGAGAGAACAGGTGCGTCCAACACAGTGGTTGTTATCTTTTATCTTTGTATATTTACATCTCTCCCCCCCCCCCCCTTGCAACATTCCTCATCCATCATTGTGTTGTCATTGCGCTGCGAGGTCGATCCACAAGACTGTTGCAATGCGTCCTCGTACTCCCTGTCATATATATAATACATATATATATACATCATGATCTCATTTTATATATATATATTTTTTTTTTCTTGTTTTCCGGCCGTGCGCGCCGAGAGGTTTCATTTGTTTTAATTTATTTGTCATTTTTCCCGACGAATCAATCAATCCCCCCCCCTCTTTTTTTTTTTAATCTTGATACATTCATCTAGCCATTTAGAGGCCTAATTTTCAAACAACCTTAATGATAACTGTAAACTTTAAAAAAGAAATAAAGAATAAAATTGACGATCGAGAATTTGAATCGACTGTAAAGTTGCATGCATAAGATCCATGTCATCTGTATATTTTTGTTTCTACCGATGTTGTTTGACAATTACGGATCGGGAGTTTGTAGTGGGAGACCAGTGCGACAGTAGCTCAAGGATTGACCACGCTGCATTCATCATATATATATATATATTTTTTTTTCTTCTTTTTCATCCTTGTCTTCCCATTGTACCGCCTACGCTCGTTAGGCAGGTACGAGAGGAGAGAAAATTTAAGTGTTATCTCGAAAGTGGCCGACCACCCCCCTCTCTCTCACACACACACACACAAACCCCAAACTTCTCGCCTTCAGTGTGGCGAGACAAAGTGCTAATTTAACTTACATCTAAGGTGATACGAGGAGGGAGGAGGAGACATTGTTCCTCCTCCTCCTCCTCCTCCTCCTCCAGCCTGTCGGTATTGAGTCTCACCACAAGGCCATGCGATAGCAGAAGCATGTGATTCAGTGTTCAGTGGCCATATATTGTGGAGTAATTTATATCGTGGAGGTTATAAATGTGAAAGAATAGGGAGGCCCCTGTATGTTATTATCATCGTATGTGGTGTACCTGTTTTACATAGAATGGTACGGATCGCAAAAAAAAAAAAAGTTTTATTGAAAGTATTTGGTGAAAATGCAAGCCATGATATCTTGTACTGGACCCTGCGCTCGCTAGAACACCTCAATAAATGGCGGCAGCAGGAAGGAAGTGCAAATAAAAGTTATCTTTTTAGCCATGTGTTTTGTTATCCAATCTCACACTGTGGTTTAATAATATGGAGTACACAAGATGATGCATATGTTATGACAAGTTGTATTGAGAGAGATATGCCATGGACTTGAATGTCCTTTTTCAGTCTTGTCTTATAGAAAAAATATTTATATGACTTTTTACATGTCACATGTCTGTATACTTACTTCTTGTCAGACATTAAACCCATCTATATAACTTTCTCAAACTGAATATACCCTTACATTCAGCTTTAATGTACCACAAACATTTATTACTTGACCTGCGTCTTAACATTTCTATTATAATATCACTTGTACAATATATTGCTTATGATCTTCACATAGATCAGCCACCTTCATATCTACACACAATTCTTGAACCATGAGACAAGTTTTGTAAAGAATTAACAAAATTATATACGATTATCCAATTGAAAATGTGAATTGGCCTTTCCTCAGATCAAGTGAGGATAGTGTATTTTGAACCGTGAAAATATTTTCGAGTAACTATATGACTGTAGATAGTACCCACATAAGCCATATTAATGGGTATTTACATATCACAGAATGTGACAAACAACTATATTGATTGTTTTGTATTTCTGTATAGACTTACGAGTTAATAAC
Source organism: Panulirus ornatus (assembly GCF_036320965.1). Taxonomy (NCBI): domain Eukaryota; kingdom Metazoa; phylum Arthropoda; class Malacostraca; order Decapoda; family Palinuridae; genus Panulirus; species Panulirus ornatus. The sequence continues at coordinate 4,223,756 of NC_092269.1, forward strand.
ATTAGTTGTAGAGTAGCTTTTGAGTCATAGTTTGGAAAGCTGGTTGAGTTTTACCAGGAACCATTGTGGTAGAAGTAGTATGGGTCAGTCTGTCTTTAGAAATGGCCTTCCCAACGCTTTATCTTAGTTACAAAATCGGGCTCGAGTCTAATCGTTCTTAAGGAGAAGTAGGAGGCCGCTGGCCATTGATTTTTAGACTCGACTCGTTCTGAGCAGACGCTTCGACAACGAACCCCACCCATGTGTCAAAGTAATGGCATTGTTCAGTGTTACAACCACCAGCCCCCGGCATTTTTCAATCAAGTACCAGCCATATTGATGGGCAAAAACCCTTCCTGCTCAACAATAACATTTTCCCTGGAAATATTTTTTAACCCTTGCAGTCTGGAATTTCTATCATGTCAGGGGAATTGATGAATTATTGGCAACTGTGTAGGGGTGAAAGGTTAGCTGTAGGGTGTCTGGCAATTTCTCTGATGTGTCCAGAGGCAGGACCGCCTTTTGATAGTATGTAATAGTATAGATTTGAGTCTAGGACATAGAGCAGTTACCCAATGGTATGGGGGGGTTGCAATTCAATTCGTTTATTGACACAGGCTTACAGGAAGACAAAGTTGCATTGTTAGATTGGCCAATTCATTACAGTAAACCCTTTGCACCGTTTAACAAAGTTTATATAATTAGTGACATACAGGGAACTGAAATTTAACAAATGTATACATAGAGCAAAGTAATGAATGTAATAAGTATTATGTAAGCTTGTTGATAAAGAATATTTAAAGAATTGTCTAAACTGTTGACATAACTGGGTAAATAATGCAAGGGAGATGTCAGAGGTCATGACCTATATATATATGTATGGTCAACATTGCATGGAGAATTGTATTTCCGCAGGTGAAATATTTATACGATAATCAGTTGGAAGTTTGTTATTGAATGTACAGTTGATAATGTGTAATCAATAAACGAAATTAGATGTGTAAACTTGTGGGAGAAGAGGGTGCGATAGCTTTATATACATCACTTCGTATTCCAAGAACAGTCTTAGAATGTCTTGAAATTGGAGATGTGAATATTGACCTGGCAGATTCAAAGCTAGGGGGGAAAAGCCGAATTTTATAATTTGAGTTAGTAGATATTACCTGTTACATATTACCTCTTGTGGTCAAGAATCAGAAGCGGGAGAGATTTTCAGTTACATAGTGAAGATGATGCATTTCTCTATAACACAAGTTGCACTAAGAATGTAGATGGACTTCGTTCTTTCCAGTCAGCAACTAGCAGGGGTCCTAGAAAACTGCGCCTAACTATGCTGTCGCTATTGCTATATTTGTTGCTGGTTTCCCATAGACATACTTCTTGGATCTAACGAGGTTAATCCTCTTTACTGCTTGTGCCACCTGTTTCATTGTCTTTTTTTGTGATATAGTCTATAAAGTAGAGATAGGGTTACCAAGGTGTGATTCAAAGTTATATTACAAACATATTTAGCTCGTGAGGGAAGAGCTGAAAATTTTCTTTCAACATCAAAACTATGATTAGCCAAACTTCTGTTGATAATCTGATCGATGTTTATACTATCTACTTGGTAATAGTTGTCCCTCAGGTTTTGTAATGCTAAATTTGAATTATGTAAAGTGGGACGTCTTGGCCAAGCTGCAGTAACGTGAATAAACTCTGCGGAGATTCCACGTCACAATCCAGATAATGTGACTTGATAATCTAGGTCTTCGCAATGATTTCTCCACACCGGAAACTAAAGGGAGACAGTCCACAAATCGAGAGCTACGGGAATTTTAAGTTATTTTTGTAATGTGTTTATTTTAAACGCAGTAGAATTACCAGGCCCTCTATTTTGTTATATATATATTTTTTTTACAGCTTGTGTAAGTACACAAGCTGATCTAAAGGAATCTACGCCATTGCACTGGTTTAGAATGTAATGGGAAACCTATATTGTGTTATGTATTAATATTTTCATTGTTAATGTACTTACTGTGAGCCATTAAGGTTTAATGACCCACTCACTGGAGAGTTATTGTTACAGATATTTAATTAGGGACTCTGATGTACGATCGTTAACAACTGTATTTGATAAGGAGGATCATCTTGCGTTCATAGCAGCACAATAGGTAGCTAGGAACTTGATATAAGTTATTGACCACTGTTTCATGCGTTGATGTGGCCTTCCGAGTTCGACTCTGGGAAAAGATCTTGCACGTGTGGGTGACGTCTTGCGTCGGTAAAGACACAGAGGAAGAGTGATTAGAGCTGTGAGTCAGGTGGTGTTTTGACAGCTCTTTTTTTCTTCTTTCTGAAGTATACGATAGATTATATTATTAGAATTAGGTTCTCAATCGTACAGCAGCAATTAGACACAGCCAAGGAAGTTGATTGATCATGTATGGCAAAGATTGTTGGCCAGTCTTTGCCTACGATGAACCTAATCCTCAAAATCTTACAAGGCAATGGTAGGCTGAATGTGTCTGAATACACCATGTGGAAATAGATGATAAATTGCGTGTTGCGGGACCCGTAAGTGACTTGTGAACAAATAGTGCAAAATCCTGGTGTAAAAAGACTTGGTGGAAATGTTATACATGTCGTCTCTATGAAAGGGTGTTCTATCAATGATTTTTCTAGTTCATCTGATGGGAATTCTTGTCTTAGCTAATTCACATCTCCCTCTTGCAAGCAGACATGTTTGAAGAGGCAGTCATCTTACTACCCCCAAGGTTGACATCGAGAAAGCATTTCAATCCCCTGTTTTACGTAAATTCGATGTTGAATCTACATGTCTTGGCAAATAGGTGTTTTGCTGTTAAAGGTATTTGGGTTACTACCTTGAAGACCCCGAAGTACCTTCGTTTTAAGACAAGGTGGCGACATACGTCCTCTGCCACGTACCCTTCCTGGCTTATAAGACGACGTGAAAACTACGGTCTGGCACACGGAGCGCAAGACGAAGACCCTAGGCTAAAGTGTATTTGTGTGTGGCTATGAACAGAAGGGAAAGATACCACGTTTCTCGCGAGGACCCGGCGTACCGTTGACCCGTCCTCCTCTTCCGTTAGCTCCCGTTGGTCTAAAGATGTCTGCAAGCTTCGAGGGGCAGGCAGCCTGTGATTCATAAGCTTCTACAAGTCTGGGTTACGTCAGCAGGTCGGGTTGTTATGATGCGGTCCGGAATGACTAGATCAAATAGGTGATTTAGGATGCCGGATAGGGTATACCCTCAGGGGTTTTGGGTATGTTTACCTTCTCGACTTACGGGGTACGAACCCCGGCTCTACAGATAGTGCTGTCCAGTGTACTATGACTGTGAACACAGTTACATGCCTGAAATGTTTAGGCATAGCCAGATACATTATATACACTCGTGTGTATGTTACTGTATGCAAATTATGCACAGGCGTGGTGAATTCGAGTCTTGAATAGTGAGTGTACGAAAGGTGCCATGTGAAAAAGAGAGTGATGAATGGTATTCTAATTATGTGAGGTCTGTATGTGACTTTTGAGTGGAAAAGGTAAGAGTATAGAGAAGGAAAAGAATGTGGTAGTGTGATGAGAGAGAAACCTGGGGCAGTTATTGTGAGAAACGTACTTCCGAAAGACATTTCTCGGCTCGGTAGAAATTATTCAGTGATACGAACCATGGAGGTTGGGTCAGCTGGTAGCAAGGAAGTTGTGCACTGAAAGTGTCTTGATTTAGCGAGGGACTGACTCCACTATTGATCACGTGCATACAAGGGTTGGATATATATATAGTGAAAGCTTTGTGGGTCTATGAGGTATTTTGGAGACGAATGTAGGATCGAGAGAAATGGTCAAATTCACGTAGTATTATACACAGTTTGAGAATCACGAACTCCATTCTTGATTTTGATGGGATGGAGCAGATTAAAACATGATGTTCCACTAATACATTTTCGAGGCTTGAAGTTAGACCACAGGATTCTAACAGTCTACAGTCAACCTGCTTTAGAAATAAGAATATATATATATATCCTAGGCTTGAAGGAAGTGGATTTAAACTCTTTCTCCGCCCAAACTGCTTTTAGAAATATTATGTATATTGCAGCATTACTTATAATTGTAAATATTTATATATATTTATATGAGGATATTCCCTCAAAGGCTCAGTCCTCTGTTCTTAACGCGACCTCGCTAATGCGGGAAATGGCGAATAGTATGAAAGAAAGAAAGATATATATATTTACTCATAGGAGCCTCCTGGTATCAATATATGGCGATGAATAATGGTTACCACGTATATTACTTAAGTATCTACTAACGTCTTTCTCTGAAGATTTTTTGGCAAGGTGGCTGGCTGGCTTGAGCCACGCCGTCGCAGCTTTAAATATAAATTTGGTCCTCGATGCGTTCAACAAGCCTTTCCTTTTGATAATGACCCACATTTCTTATCTAGGAAGCCCCATTGAACAATGTAGTTTCCAGATGTCGCTGCTTCTCCTTCTTCCACTGTCATGACAGGATTTCCTATGACGTACGTGTTACTTGTTCACTGTTATCGTTGACTTCACCTTGAACAGAGGCGATTGTGGTCTTTGATGTATTCCGTCATTGTCTCGGATGTGGTATGACGAAGTTAGATCGTCTTCCTTTTTCTTAAGGAATCGTCATAACCCAGTTTGATACACAGTGTCGTTAGACTTTACGAAAGGGTAAATGGGTATTTTCTTTATTTTCTAAAGCGAAAGCGGGATTTTTTTTAGAAATGTTTATGTTATTTAAAGATGGGGTTCAGCAGATGAAACATTGTGATCCACTGTTCGTCCTATATATTGGACGGTTTCGTGTAGAATGGAAGGAACGTATTGATAATATTGATTTGATATGTTCTTTGTTGGCTGTGTCCACTGAACCAAAAGATTTTTCACTATGAAAAGGATGATTCTTTTGTTGTTTACATATGTCTGATGATATATGAAGAATTTGCCCTACAAATCTGTACAGTGAATGTAGGTTTGCGGCAGGGGTGTGTGATGTCTCCATGGTTGTTTAATTTGTTTATGGATGGGGTTGTTAGGGAGGTAAATGCAAGAGTCCTGGAAAGAGGGGCAAGTATGAAGTCTGTTGGGGATGAGAGAGCTTGGGAAGTGAGTCAGTTGTTGTTCGCTGATGATACAGCGCTGGTGGCTGATTCATGTGAGAAACTGCAGAAGCTGGTGACTGAGTTTGGTAAAGTGTGTGGAAGAAGAAAGTTAAGAGTAAATGTGAATAAGAGCAAGGTTATTAGGTACAGTAGGGTTGAGGGTCAAGTCAATTGGGAGGTGAGTTTGAATGGAGAAAAACTGGAGGAAGTGAAGTGTTTTAGATATCTGGGAGTGGATCTGTCAGCGGATGGAACCATGGAAGCGGAAGTGGATCATAGGGTGGGGGAGGGGGCGAAAATTTTGGGAGCCTTGAAAAATGTGTGGAAGTCGAGAACATTATCTCGGAAAGCAAAAATGGGTATGTTTGAAGGAATAGTGGTTCCAACAATGTTGTATGGTTGCGAGGCGTGGGCTATGGATAGAGTTGTGCGCAGGAGGATGGATGTGCTGGAAATGAGATGTTTGAGGACAATGTGTGGTGTGAGGTGGTTTGATCGAGTAAGTAACGTAAGGGTAAGAGAGATGTGTGGAAATAAAAAGAGCGTGGTTGAGAGAGCAGAAGAGGGTGTTTTGAAATGGTTTGGGCACATGGAGAGAATGAGTGAGGAAAGATTGACCAAGAGGATATATGTGTCGGAGGTGGAGGGAACGAGGAGAAGAGGGAGACCAAATTGGAGGTGGAAAGATGGAGTGAAAAAGATTTTGTGTGATCGGGGCCTGAACATGCAGGAGGGTGAAAGGAGGGCAAGGAATAGAGTGAATTGGAGCGATGTGGTATACAGGGGTTGACGTGCTGTCAGTGGATTGAATCAAGGCATGTGAAGCGTCTGGGGTAAACCATGGAAAGCTGTGTAGGTATGTATATTTGCGTGTGTGGACGTGTGTTTGTACGTGTGTTTGGGGGTTGGGCCATTTCTTTCGTCTGTTTCCTCGCGCTACCTCGCAAACGCGGGAGACAGCGACAAATTATAAAAAAAAAAAAAAAAAAAAAAAAAAAAAGATTTTAAACATACACTATGTACCCAAATGCATATATATATATATATATATATATATATATATATATATATATATATATATATATATATATAATATATATATATATATATATATATATATATATATGTATAAGTACAGCCATACGCGCTTTTTGTTTCCTGTTGTCTACACCACTGCCAGTTGCTCCAAGAATAAACAGAAGACAGTTATGGAATCAACAACCCTATAAATAAATGGAGACCAAATATAGAAGGTTGGAGGTAAAGCTACGAATATATTCCAACACTGTTGATTGACTGGACGGGTTTTGGGAAAATCTGAACTTTTTTGGAAATGTTCAATGGAGTTCACGGGTTCCAGGAGCTGAAGAATTTGGGATGATGGTACGAAGTGGAAGAGAATAGAACAATCTGTAGTGGAATATATATATATATATATATATATATATATATATATATATATATATATATATATATATATATATATATATATATATATATATTGGATTGGGCTTGATCTAGATTCTCCAACGTCATTTTATTTGGGTCGCAGAATTTACTAACTCCCGAAAGTTTGATCTATTGTTGTTTGGTTAAGTGAAAGACGAAGTACAGTGTGGTTTTGGAGGTGAATTATCCGTGTAGCATCCACTGGTGTTAAAGATTATTATTATTATTATTGTTATTATTTGTTATTATTATTATTAGTTCAGTATCAAACACTACCAGTCATGAATAAGAAATGATTACAAGAAATGATTACATTCGTTAGTTTATCTCTTGTGCTTGTAACAACTGGTAGTCCATCTATATTGGAAAGTATTCATGCCTTAGTTTTATTTGCTGAAAGAAAACAGAATCTGAGTGGCAATGTTTAAACAGTCAGTATATTCCATTTGTATGGTGATGCTTTATTTATAAGTTTTGTTGCACTTATTTTGTTATAGGACTGGAAACATAGGCCGTCGTGTCAGTAATGATAACGAATTAACGAGAAATGTAATGAGATCCCAAAGGTTTCCACATTTTGCAGTTGATTTATCACCTACTTTAGTTCTCCCTTAACGTCTTCCTCGTTTTCTTTGATCGTGTTGTAGAAGCTGTTGTCAGTATATCAGTATATACTCAAGCGCTCAGTAATACTCGTGTATATAAACTCATTTGAATAATATACCTTGTGTCTATGACATGATGTCGTGTCCCTCAAAACGCAAAGACAACAAATGTATGAAGACAAAGAAAGCAAAGTGTTTTGTGTGTGTGTTGTGGTTATGATTTTAATCTATTTTCCACGTTAAGTAGACTTCCGGATATGTTATTAAATCATGATTATCTGCAGTAATTCAACCTTCACTCATTTTGCGTAATAATTGCGTTTCTTAACTCAGACTCGCACACAAAAGATGGGTCACATTGGACTCAAATGCACTCAAAAAGATGAGTCATTGTTCATGGGATTTAAAGTTGAATTGACCAGACACTCTTGTTCCAGTAGTGTTCATTGTGAAGTTATTTTGTTGTTCAGTGTTCTACTGATGTTTATTCTTCGTCGGCAGAAGGGGCTTGTGTGTGTGTGTGTGTGTGTGTGTGTGTATACAGGAAAGGGTAAGAGAGAGGTGTGGTAATAAAAAAAGAAAGAGTGTGGTTGAGAGAGCTGAAGAGGGTGTGCTGAAATGGTGTGGACATGTGTAGAGAATAACTGAGGTAAGATTGATAAAAGAGGATAGGTGGGTGTCAGAAGTGGGGGGGGGAACAAGGAAAACGGGAGGACGAATATTCGGGTGTAAAGATCTTTCAAGATAGCCGAGAAATGAGCTTATATTTATCTTTTATCTCTATTTTAGATTTAATATGAAGGCCAGTATGGTGTCTCTAAATAGATCAATCACTCTGTATTAAACTATTCTACGCCGTAAACACCTCTTTGACTAAGTCTTTAGATGCAACAAACCGATGCGAAGCTGCGCATGTAACGCCATCTCTTGCTTGAAGTCGTAACTATCCGCGTCGCTTGGGGGAGTTGTAAGGTACACAATGGCGGTCTTACCTAATATTGACGTTCGAGTGAGTACATCTTGGCCCATGTGCTTTTGTGTCCACTGTCTCTCGTGTGTGGGTGGGGGCGAAAAAAAAAGCTTATTTCACGTATAATGTTCAGTTTTTGCATTTGTGAGTGTGTTAGTATATATTAATTGCTGGAAATTGAGCTGAGGCGTGTAGAGTGGCTATGTGACTCAACACCACGTATTTTGGATCTCGTGTTGTTGGCGATTGATGGACAGTGTGATGTCAGGATGGGAGATGACTGATTGATCGACCTGGTTTGTCATTGACAGTTAAGACAGTGATTAATGTGACGATTAAGTGAACTTGTGAGTCGTAATGGTCGTACGTCCTTCACATCCGTGCCGTAGATCACCCACCTTCAACCAGCATCGTAAGGGTTAGCATCACACGTCTTTAGTAGTTGCAGTTATCCTTGTATTTGAGTCATTCATCACATTTCCATTTAATTCATTCCTGGTACGTAGAAGAATTTACGTAAAATTTCAGTTCTTTGGTTGAAAGATATTGAATATGGTGATAATAGCAAGGGTTTTACATGTCAGGTAAATGTGGGGTTTATTGGAAGTTAGAGATGGTAATACATGGGTAAAAAAAAAGATCAGTAGAACTCATAAAAACCTCACTTGACTTTACAAAGTACCGAAGTTGTAGCAGATATGTACTAATTAAATTTCGTCTGAAGCTGAGGATTATATGACCGGTCGCGGTACTCGTGGACTGGTATGATTTGCCGAGATTATTGATTGGTAGAACAAGTTTTAAGGAGGTTAGGTAAGGTTTCCTGTAGGTTCTGATGAGTTTTAAGGAGGTTAGCTAAGGTTTCTGTAGGTACTGATGAGTTTTAAGGAGGTTAGGTAAGGTTTCTGTAGCTTCTGTTAAATTTTAGGAGGTTAGGTAAGGTTTCTGTAGGTTTCTGGTGATTTTTAGGGAGGCTAGGTAAGGTTTCTGTAGCTTCTGTTGCATTTTAGGAGGTTGGTGCTGGTAATTTTTAGGAATGTTTTGTCAGGTTTCTGTAGGTACTGGTGATTTTTAGGGAGTGTAGGTAAAGTTTCTGTAGGTTCTGATGATTATTTGGTTGGTCAAATAAAATTTATGTAGGTTCTGTTGATTTTTAGGAAGGTTAATTAAGGTTTTTGCATTTCGCTTGATTTTTTGGGTGGTTATGTAAGGTTTCTGTAGGTTATGTTGATTTTTAGGAAGGTTAGTTAAGGTTTTTCTTTTGATTTTTAGGGAGGTTATGTTAGGTTTCTAATGGGTCTGTTGATATTTTCCAAGTTTATTATTTACATCCATTTAAATGTAACCCATCTTTTCCATGACTTATACTATTGTTGCCTTATTTGATGTTCTGGAATGTTTTTTATTAGCTCAAATTCTCTCCCAACAATTGTTGTATTCTCTTAATTTTATTTCATCCTTGGAAGACAGACTATTGACTATCCAAAGCTCTATGTTAAGCAGAGCTAAATTGGACTTTTGTATAAAGCAAAAATATACATAGTGGTTACTTTGTTAACCAGTTACCAATGGTAGACCAGACATATTTTCGAGGTTGTACGTTTCAGTTTCTGAAGTAGACTTGGGTTAGAGGCCAATGGCTTTAGGTAAGGCTGATTTGCATGCTTGTTTAAATCAACATTTCAGGTATGTTGTACTTCATGACTGTGACAGGCATGTTCTCCCTCATGACCCTGGGGGATTTTGTGAAATCAAGATTTTTTTTGGTTATCAGACTTGATTTTTTTGAGAACTCAGTATTTCCAAAAGTCTTTTAAGGAGGAAGTAAAGGATAACGAACCAGTCAGTAAAATGATATTCAACCAGTTTGTGCTGACTTCACTGGCATAATCACTATTGTAGTGTACATGCATTCATTTTTTGAGGGAACTTTGAATTGACACTTTTCTGTTGTGCAAATTGGCATAAAAGGATGTTAGATAAACCATCCAGCTAATATAATCAACATTTCTTAACAAAACTTTTCACATAAACTTGAGGTTTTCTGAATGAAGGTATAGTCACCATCCCAGTAGTCGTGCAGTATATAACCTCGTTCATTCATGAACCTTACAAAATAGCCATCCTTGCCTCCTTCTGGATCATGCTGGTTCACGTACACAACACGCTTCTCTATCTTCATGATTACATGAGGGAGAGTGCCTTGGTTTCTCCCTGAGGTGCCTTGGTTTCTCCCTGAGCTTCTGTAGGGGTATCTTTGAGATCTTTCTGGGGTGTGGTGATGATAGGGGTTTCTTGATGCTTCTGATACAAGTCCCTGAAGTGAGTGTTCTGTGCTCGGTGTTCAATGCTCCACACCGTGACATTCAGCCGCTCCCAGGGTAAGGTAAGGAGGATGTCAGCTTCAGCACCTTCAACGTCAAGGCTAATGTATTGGAGGTTGGTGATGTTGAGGGCAAGCAAATATGCAAATAGTGGGAAGCACTGGACTAATTGCTGTACCCGTGTCCCCATAAGCCCTCCTGCTGGGGCCATCACACCTGCCAGATTACCAGTGGATCGCACCTGTCACAGTACACAAAAACTTCTCATTAGTTACCTTGCATGAATGAAGCACTCTGCTCCTATAATCCATTTAGCAAAATGCTGTTAACACTATTCAAATTAGATTTTGGATTGTACTGTTTATGTTACAGTAGGGTAAGGAGAAAGTCTTATCATGAATTGGGGTCGTAAGTACAGTATGTTAGAGTATGCACTTAATTCCCCCTATAACAGCAGAGTTATGTTTTTAAGAAACCTGTTTCTGTGCAGAGCGACTTATTATATAAGGGGGAATACATTCCTGAGCACAAATTTTCCACATCTGACTTTTAAATATGGAATATGCATGCAAGAACTTAGCCTAAGAAATGTTTCCCATAGAATTGTGTACATTCATTTAGTGGATAAGTAATGTGAACTTGTCAGAAAATGTGATGAGGGCTTGAGGTAATTAGAATAGGATGGAGTGAGGACTCCTGTTTGGGAGAAGGAGGTGCACTTGGGTCATCTCCATCACACTCAACAGAAGGTGAAGGTCTTTTGAAAAGCTATTCAATTTTTAGCTTAGAATGCTTCTTTTTATCTATTCCTGCCTGTATCTACATAGTGATCCTTATCATTGATGAGGGCCACAGTCTAGCTTAAGTGGTCCAACACATTTGCCAAACCACTGGTTGTAAAGTAACATCTGATATGGGATGTTTATGCCCTATCTTCTTAGAGATTTTCTTCCTTAAGCTGTATGAGTTCTTTAAAGGTAGGTTCTCAGAATGGGACTCCAACGACCTAGCCACATTTTGTTCTTTAATTTCTTTTTTCATCTTTTGATTTTCCTAATAATAGCAGCCACAGATGAGTGAGCAAGACCCATGGATTTGGTTGTACCCTTGAGTTTCTCCCTATCATTAGACCTTATAATTTCTGCTTTCACATTTTGAATCATGCCCATATGTCCTGTACTCCCCTGAGTACCTTGACTATTGTTGGCAGATATACTGATATGGATTCACTTCTTTGGAGGCAGGAAATGATAGATAGAAGCTCAGATTACTGGAGCAAAAAGTAATGTGGCAAAAATGTGGCTTTACTTACAAGCAAATGGCCAGTGTGGGGATGTGAATTGCAAAGGATTTCATCGTGATACCTTTAAAATGCATTATGGATGTGAAATATTATGGTACCTTAATATGTCGTGATACATTTTATTATCGTAGGAAAAACTTAAACGGCAAACTAAGGAAAAAAGAAATTGTTTCATATTTGTCGTAACTTGCCTATCTGCTTTACAGGTTTGTACCCATATTCTCAGAGTGTAACTGAAATGTCACCCTAAAAGTGCTATTTCATGGGTTATATCTGTATATCACATTTTTATCTTGAGAGAGTTATTGTAACCAATGAGTCGTATTGTGTCATTTCCACTGAGAAAGGGAGGTTCTTTTTCAGCATGTTTTTAACTCCTTTTCTTCTTAAAAGAAGCATGTCCTTGTTTGGACTTCTAATTAACTTGAAGCATAAGACGGCAAAAGTACAAAGCCAAAGACATCGTTGGAATAATCCCTTACCAGAAGGTGATGTTCAATGCTGGTGCTCTCGTCTGCATAATAACCCTCAAAGTTGAGCTTCTGGGCATAAGATGTGGGAGAGATGCATGTCTGGGATGACCATGCTTTTCTTTTTTTACCTGATGGGGTTGAATGAGAGTTTGTGAAATCTGGGTTATAATGTCACTCAACTGTGTATATATGTATATGTCTGTGTATGCATATGTATTTATACGTTAAAATGTATAGGTATTTATTTGTGCATGTGTGGGCATTTACGTACATGCATGTGTATGTGGATGGGTTGGGCCATTATTTTGTCTGTTTCCTTGCTCTACCTTGCTAACACGGGAGACAGCAACTATGTATAATTAAAAGAATACTTCAATGAAGGGTGATAAGTGCAGTATTTTAGTTTGAGCAAATGGTGCTGATGGTAATTTTATAAGAAAATAGAATAGCATTAAGTTTTTCTGTATTTAACATTCTTGTTAAAAGAGACTCTGTCCAACAGCACGGAAGGTTATTAGACATGAGCACAGAGGGTTGTTACACATGAGGAAGGATGGTATAGAGGATCCTTATTTAATGAGATTTCAGTATTATGCAAGAATTCTAACATACCCGAAAGGGTAGCACAGACATCCATAACATACCTGGGAGGGTGGCATAAAGGGTTGGATCAGCCTCAATTAAGAGGCCAGTCCAACCTAAGTCCTGCTCTAGGTAAAGGGTGTTCGAGATGAATTCACCATCCAGTGCCCCTGCTTCCAGGAAGAATCCAGGAGCTGCCTCTGAAAATAGCCTAGAAGAGGGGGATATTTGATAGATTTTCATAATTGGCGAGGTGGCGATGGGAATGAATAAAGGCAGACAGTGTGAATTGTGTGCATAGGTATATATGTATGTGTCTGTGTGTGTATATATATGTGTACATGGAGATGTATAGGTATGTATATTTGCGTGTGTGGACGTGTATGTATATACATGTGTATGGGGGTGGGTTGGGCCATTTCTTTCATCTGTTTCCTTGCGCTACCTCGCAAACGCAGGAGACAGCGACAAAGCAAAAAAAATAAATAAAAAATAATGTAGATTATGTAAAAATTTTGAATTATTGTCATGGCCTTAGTGAGTGAGTGTTGAGTAACCATTAATTCATATCTGGTACATTAGTAGGCTTAGACTGTAGAATAGTCAAAGTAACATACTACTGAACATTAGAATAATCTTTTAGTATAAGAATAACTCCTGGCATTTGTAAGATTTGTTAGGTATGCCATATTTTGTAGATGTGGACCTAATGTATAATAGAGGTACTACATAGAAAGTTTCCTATGTGAGAAAGTATTGGAGGTTTGGGCAGTTTGAGATTACGAGGTGACATTCATTAGGATGTGCATGGTCACTTGCATAGGGCAGTTGTAAATGTTTTATATAGACATGTCTTCATGTTTCAATATATATCCCAAGCACATCTATAATGTCTTCATCTCTGTCATTATGGCAATATTTTGGGGGGTCATTAATATTGCAGCTAATAATCTAGATCTCATATTTATCTGTCATTCTGTCATACTATTCGCCATTTCCCGCATTAGCGAGGTAGCGTTGAGAACAGAGGACTGGGCCCTTGAGGGAATATCCTCACCTGGGCCCCTTCTCTGTTCCCTCTTTTGGAAAATTAAAAAAAAAAGTGAGAGGGGAGGATTTCCAGCCCCCCGCTCCCTCCCCTTTTAGTCGCCTTCTACGACACGCAGGGAATACGTGGGAAGTATTCTTTCTCCCCTATCCCCAGGGATATTTATATTCACCCATATTTTTAGATCACTTTCATCTCATCAGAAGGTACAGAGCCTCTTTGCATAAGTTAAACCATCCAGCATCCTTGATCTCATACTCTTCACTTTGTTTTGGTTGAGCATTTTCATATATTAGTTTTGACGATCACATATCTTACATGAAATAACCCCGTCTGCATTTCAGTGAAACATTCTCTTAACTTTCAACTTTCTGTGTTCACATCTGTTATGATGAATTACCCAATCTGCTAACATTCCTCCTGTACCAATGTATTCGGACACTCTTCTGGGAGGTTTTTTTTTATGACTTCTGCATGGAAGTCAGAGAATAATAGGTAGCGTCTTACAAAATATACTCATAACCTTATCTCCTTATATGGTGTAGGAATTTTCAGAATATTATAAGTTTGATGAATTTGATGATTTTTTCTTTAACTTTTTTCACACTATTTCTCGTGTGTGTCTCTGATGCATGTTTCTTCCTGGAGCTTCCTCAAATGAGAGGCCAAAGCAATAGAATCTCCATAACAAGTGAACTCTAGTGCTCCCTCTTAACCTTTACAGGCCACTTTGCAGGGGCTCCTACCTAATGTATTGAGTACTTCTGCCTAATGATTCTGCCTAATGTTCCTACCTGCTATTTCTACCTAATGCTACTGCTTTAATGTTCCTGTTTAGTACTTCTGTCTTTTGCTCCTACTATTTTGCCAAAAAGCAGGGCTAGCAGATAGTGCACACTGCGGGAAAATCTAGAGTTATGAAGAATAAGCTGTGTGAGTTCAGTGTTTTCAGGTGTTATGTGTGACAGAGATTATATGTTTTGGACAGAATGCCTGTAGTTCATGTGTGGGTGAGAGAGAAAGAAAAGACAGCTAACTGGGTTCACAGCCAATGAAGTGCTGGATCACTATGCAGCCATGATTAACCCTCCCAATACTTTTCCTATTTTTTTGGTTGTTTATTGGATGATTTAAGATATGAAAGGATCATTTTAAAGAATTACTATTTGCAATGATATATTACAGAAATTGAGTTTTTGATAAAAGAAATTTTTGTTTAACAAAGAGGAAGTATATACCTTTGAAGAAATGCTGTATCTCAGACTGGGAGACTTTGTATAATCTATATAATGCAGACTACAGGGAACTCAAATAGTTCACATGTATATATTTCAATAAATTTTGTGGTTATTGTTTGATTACTATAGATTTTTTCTTCAGTAAATTTTAATGGAATGATAGTTTGTTGACAGAACAAGCATATTCAAACATATTTGTGTGTACATAAGAATATTTTATTTGAATTGGAAATGAACAGTTTGAATAACAAAAACAGTACGTGCAGAGTATAACATGTTTCTTATTTCTTCAGAAGCATTTTAGTTTAGAAATTATTCCATGCCATACCTGTCAGGTCTTCTACCCTCGAAAAAGCAAATGTAAGGAAGCTGCAAAACACACAAAGTGAAACACTTAGAGCAATCACTGGTTGCAGAGCAACCACATGTACTCAGCACCTGCACTTATTTTATTATTATACTTTGTCACTGTTTCCCGCGTTAGTGAGGTAACACAAGGAAACAGACGAAAGAATGGCCCAGCCCACCCACATACACATGTATATACATACACATCCACACATGCACATATACATACCTATACAGCAAACAACAACTGACTCACTTCCCAAGCCCTCTCATCTACAACAGATTGCATACTTGCCCCTCTCTCCAAAACTCTTCCATTCACCTCCGTAACAACCCCATCCATAAACAGATCAAACAACTATGGAGACATCATGCATCCTTGCTGCAAACCGATATTCACTGGGAACCAATCACTCTCCCTCTTCCTACTTGTACACATGCCTTACATCCTCGATAAAAACTTTTCACTGCTTCTAGCAACTTACTTCGCACACCATATACTCTTAATACCTTCCACAGAGCATCTCTATCAGCTCTTGTCATATGCCTTCTCCAGATCCATGAATGCTCTATACCGATCCATCTGTTTTTCTAAGTATTTCTTACATACATTTTTCTAAGCAAACACCTGATCCACACATCCTCTGCTACTTCTGAAACCACACTGCTCTTCCCCAATCTGATGCTCTATATATGCCTTCACCCTCTCAATCAATACCCTCCCATAAAATTTCCCAGGAATACTCTACAAACTTATACCTCTTTAATTTGAACACACACCTTTATCCCCTTTGTCTTTGTACAGTGGCACTATGCATGCATTCCGCCAAAGCTCAGGCACTTCACCATGAACCATACATACATTGAATATCCTCACCAACCAGTCAACAACACAGTCACCCCCTTTTGTAATAAAGTCCATAGCAATACCATCCACACCCGCAGCCTTGCTGGCTTCCATCTTCCACAAAACTTTCACTACCTCTTCTCTGTTTACCAAATCATTCTCCCTGACCCTCTCACTTCACACACCACCTATACCAAAACACCTTATATCTGCCACTCTATCATCAAACAGATTCAACAAACCTTCAAAATACTCTCTCCATCTGCCTCTCACTTCACCACTACTTGTTATTACCTCCCCATTTGCCCCCTTCAGCGATGTTCCCATTTGTTCTCTTGTCTTATGCACCTACACAGTAAAACAAAAATATTAACCAGAACAGAATGTTAAGGTATAAGTGTGTTAATAGGTACACATGAATTTGCTGTCAGGGAAATATATTTGACAGTTGTTTTGCAGTTATGCCACAAACTTTGATTAAGATAAACTGATTAGAAAGGTCAAAACTGGAGGGAGTTGTGGAGAAATCTTTGAATTTCTAAATATCTGCCAGATCACTATAAGAAAAAGTATTTTCCTTTACTGTTAAGCAAAATTATAGGTGTTCCCAAGTGTGTATGGAAACCCGAGACTGTTACTAGAAATATGTATGAGATATTATAGTTTAAGATTATTGGACAAAAATAGTTTGGCACCCATCAGTCTTTAGATATCTGCTTGAAGTAACTTGTTGATGAAAAGGAGTCAATGGTTGTGGAAGAAACTGCTCATGACTTCTGTAAATTTTTGTAAAGTATGTGCTGTGCTGAAGAATCTCTTAACTTAATGTACCTCCTGACAAAAAGGACTAGGTATCACATGAGCATACTTTTAGCTATCTCATCTGCTAAAACAGCTACTTGAAAAAACATGTTGGTATATTATTTTTACACTATTGACTGTAACTACTTCAGATATTTAGTGTGCCCTCGTAGCAGCAATTTTCAGTAGATTTTAAGAAATTCATTCACTTTTTGTCTTACCATTTGAAAGAGCTAATTTTTTTTCTCAGTATGATGACAGTGTATTAAAACAGTGAATCTTTATGCATATTGTGAACTGTCTACAGTGCTACTGTATTCAGAAAGTAATTCCATACATCATTAATTTACTCATTAATGGCTCTCTTCCTTCTAAAAAGAAAAAAAATATGTATCAATATCTCACACTTGTGTAAGAAATCTTGATTGTTTTGATGGCACATTTTTCTCTGATAGTGATTGAATACTGATAAGAGAACCGATATTGTTTGTTTGTTCATTACGTAAATTCACTTTTATGTATGGTAGTGGTCCATACTTATGTATCTGTAACAGTTTAGGTAAAGGCAGCCACAAATGATAGGTTTTGTATGTAGAAACTTCTCTGTTAAGATTTGCAATAGAATTTTCATAAGAATTTGCATATTCATGATATTTTTAATGCAGTAATGAGAAATTAAATATTGCTCTTTATATTTGCAGGGCCTGTAACTGCATCTACAAGTTCATGGTAAGTGCTTACATTGTAGAATAACGTCACTTAGTTGTAATATGACCCTCAGATTTACATCTGCTGTCAAGATTTTCATTTCGAGTATTGAGTATAGTGATGAATAATGTTTAGTTTTTTGTTGCCGTTGAAATTGATCATGCAGTCATGTGGTGTATGAGTGATATTAAGAGGTGGGAGAGTGAGATCAGTGCAAAATTTCAGTTTGGTTTTGAAAAGTAGGCGTTGAAAGCAAGCATTATTGAGAATTAGTGAGGATTTGTGTATCAAGAGTACAGTATACATTGTGGGGTTGCAGTATATCTGTACTGGGAGTGTTTGGCTTAGGGATCTGGGTAGGATTAACTTCCCTTTCCCTCAGATTTGATGACTGTGTCACTGTGGTAATTATTGGGAGGGGAGCCCACATTCGTATCAAATCAAGTGATTGTAGGTAAGAGTGGGGAATAGTGTGAGGTGAGAAAGTCCTCTCCCATAAACCCTAGGATTGTGAGGACAAATGAGTATTTTATACCTTTGGTTTGGTGTAAAGGAGTTGATGTTCATGGTCTTAAACTGTGGGAGTACCGTCTCCGACCCTCTCACAGTTCAAGACGACATATGTTAATCATCGTAGAAGGTTCATATTTACTTTAGGTACCCCTTGTTACATTGTAGGTAATACGTTTTCTCTGAACGGACTGAAGAAGAGAGAATTGTTGGAGGAGAGACTTGCTAGGTTTGTGGCGGTAGATTATGGAAATCACTGAACCTATGAAAGTTCTTAATGCTGGATGTTTTTGAGGTTGTGACTGATTTTTTATTTATTTAACCACTGGTTTGTGTCGTTGCCTCTTTGTTTGCAAAGTTCCGTTGAGTTTGTGGCGTTATTTCCTTGTGTGGGGGCATGGTTTGCGATGGAGTTTACCGTGAAGTGGTGGTAGCTACGGTGGTAAATCGATGTAGTTTGTGGATAGAGTGCTTTAAGTAGAAGTACTTGGTCATGCCCTTACTTTTTGAGCATCCTGTTTATCCTGACCCAAGACTTGAAGCCGGTCCGATACACGTTGTATTTCACTGCCTCGGGTCCAGTACGGTCCAGCATCAGGTTCGTTGGTCCAGGAGACGGCGGGTCCAGATACCTGAGATAAGATAAAGGAATGGGAGAGGAAATGTTCATTAGAAAGATGTGGTATATAGTGTAGGGATTTTTTTTAGCACGAGATTGTGGGTTACAAGATGTAAGATTGCGTAGTTATTATTATTTATTATCATTATTATTATTATTATTATTATTATTATTATCATTATCTATTATTATTATCATTATCATTATTATTATCATTATTATCATTATTATTATTATTATTATTATTATTATTATTATTATTATTATTATCATTAATGGTGTTGTTATTTGCTCTGTTCCCCCCTCCTCCGTTCCCTTCACCTTTACAACGGAGAGAGGGGGGTTGCTCAAGTATCCAACCCACTCCCCATTCTACCTCCTCCCCCTTCTGTAGCGAAGATGGCTGTGGGGCGCTTGAGCTACACCTGAACTCCACACTTGTCTTGTGTTGTCACTTTATATGGGGGTCGTATCACCACACACCACCACCACCACCACACCACACCACCTCACCTCTCCCTGTCCGACGCCGCCGCCACTCACCTCTCCCGCAGTAGGCGCAGCAGACTGGGGTCGTCTGCCTGTAGGGGTCCTTGGGCTCGCCACGCAGTCTCCCGCATCTTGCTGTCCTCCCACATTCCTTCTAGAAGGGCGTCGTTCTCCAGGGGCAGGAGCCTGCCGGGTGCTCCCGACCTGACCAGCAGCACCAGCTGAGGAGGTACGAGTACCAGTTGAGAGACATGGAGAGGTCAGAGAACAGGAGACCTGATGGTTTATAGTGAGGTTATAACCGTGAGGTCAGGAGATAACAGGGGACCTGATGGTCTAGGGTGAGGTCATAACAGGGGACCTGATGGTCTAGGGTGAGGTCATCTGAGGTCAGTAGACGCCACCAGGGAAGTAGAAGTTAACCTTTTATTTCATCTGTCACATATTGCCATGTGTTTGCGTCTCTGGAGATTTTTTTTTCAGCCACATCGTAAGCTTATGTTCAGTGGCGGCGTCATGGTGTAATGACTACTGTAATGTCTTGTACATCTCCAAGACGTACGTCTCATTATTATCTTCATTACCAGTAATGCTCATCATTACCAGTCTTTATTACTTCGCCAGTCTTCATTACTTACTAATCTTCAGTTTTACCAATCTTGATTTACCTTACCAATTTTCATTACTTTATTAACCTGTATTACCTTACCAATCTTTATTACTTTACCACTCTTCATTACTTTGCCAACCTTTATTACTTTTGTGTTCCTCTTCCACAGATTATTGCTCATTGTCATTCGACTTTGAAACTTCATCTCGTTTAGGCAAATGAGAATAACCATGTAAGAGCCACACAATATTAGATATATCCATTCCCGTGGCACAGAGTAAGATACTGTTCGATTCTCATTAACACAGAGTAACACAGAGACATCCTTTCTTAATCAAGATAGTCTTGAACTTTATTCTATCTTAGATGATGGCGTTTAAGCAATTTTTCAGGCGTTGGTTACACGAGCGAACATGTCATCACTAAGATTTGAGGTTGACTCACGCGTCTCGTGTACTCGATAACAGATGTCGTGACATAGATCTCGCCTGTGTGTGTGTGTGTGTGTGTGTGTGTATATATATATATATATATATATATATATAATATATATATATATATATATATATATATATATATATATATAAACAGCAAGTCGTTAGTTGTTTAGTGTTTACACACACACACACACACACACACACACACACACACACACACACACACACACACACACACATACATACATACATACATACATACATACATATGGATAACTAGTGTTTACATTAGTTGTCCTGCTTACCACAGCGGAGGCGGTGAGGTACCCTGCCAGGTATGTGGTCCTCAAGAGCACATTCCTCATTTTCTCTCTGTTCGGGAGGTCTTCCGTTTTCGTTGACTTGCCACTCCTGTTGTGTTGTCGTGTTACAAAGCGTCGGAGGTCACGAGGAGGAACATTGTCTTGTTCTTCTTCTTCTTCTTCTTCTTCTTCTCCTTCTTCTTCTTCTTCTTCTTCTTCTCCTTCTTCTTCTTCTTCTTCTTCTTCTTCTTCTTCTTCTTCTCCTTCTTCTTCTTCTTCTTCTTCTTCTTCTCCTTCTTCTTCTTCTTCTTCTTCTTCTTCTTCTTATTCTTATTCTTCTTCTTCTTCTTCTCCTCCTCCTCCTCCTCCTCCTCTTCTTCTTCTTCTTCTTCTTCTTCTTCTTCTTCTTCTTCTTCTTCAAGTATTCGGTTACAGGAGGTTGCTGTAGCGATTGCCTCACATTAGCGTATTCGGCTTCCGGAGAATACCCTGTGGGGTCAGGTCAGATACCACGCTGTTATACCCATGGGTCGTACCTTCGTCGTTTTCAAAGGTCGTTCCGTCATACTCAAGTGGGCTGAAGTAAGGGACTGTAGTATAAGGAGGCAATGGAAGGTAAAAGGTGGGAGGGGAGGAGTGGGTAATGGAATCGTAAGTATTAAAGTTAAGATAATGTGTCTCTTGTTTATATAATGAAAGAATACGAAATTGAATTAAGTAATTAAATTTTAAGATCTAGCGTGATAACGTCTCTTCATGAATTATAATTAAAAAAAAAAATCATTCTATTTGTGGTTGCCTGCTTGCCTGCCTTTGGGTGTGAGATTACCAATAAGCATCACTATTATCACCACACATTTATCACCATCGTCACTATAGCACCACTGCCACCGTCACCACACCACTACCACCACGGTGCCACTGTGGACCAGCCACGTCTCTGTGTTTAGCCACCTCGGGCAACCGGTACAGGAAAAATGCGAGTAAAACACACACACACACACACACACACACACACATTCGCCAACCAAAACATTTTACGAGACAACCCATTTAGGTATTTCTCTAAATCTCTTAAGAGACAGTTGTCATTTGTTATGTAATTGATTTAGAAAAGGAATAAATATTCACTTGAAGTAATGGAATTGATTGTTATTTATTTTGATTGAATAAATTCGTACGTATAGTGTACATTGTAGTGTATATGTATGCAAATTCATGAGTTAGTTTTGTTTTGTTATGGCTCTGTTTATTGTGTTGTGTTGTGGTCCATGGTATGGGTCAAGTTTATTACGACAACGGCGTTCAATTTGAACTTTTGAACTTTTTTTTTTTTTTACACACACACACAAGACCAGCTTCCCAGAATGTATCGTTTTGCCAGTGTCCCAGAATGTTTCGTTTTACGGCGAAGGATTCGATAACGATCGTGAATACACTGAAGATTTGTAACGATAACGTCAGTATGGAAAATTTTCCCGCATTTATTATCATTACCGTAATAACATTTCGTAACATTTTTCCTCCTCCTCTTTCGTCAAAAATATTATCGCACCAATTACATGTAACCCGTTTCGTGACGCGATCTGTATTTATATAGACATTTGGTTATACATAACTAACATGTCGGATGTCAGGTATTCTAGAAAATGAATTGGAAGCTTAAAGAAATAAGATTTATATATTACACAAGTTACCCGTGAAAAATTTGTCCACTACGTTTTCCTTTAAACAAAAGCGCGTACGTTTTCTTCTACGAACAAGCAAACATTCAAGTGTCATACAATATAATACGTAATGTGGTTATTCCCGTCGCTGATGATGTACTGGAAACATTATAGTCTTTATTAACCTCTGTATTAATCTTTTGCCTAGTATACCACCGATATTAGAATTAATTCAAGGAGAAACAAGTGTTCATATTGTACGCTGAGTTTGTGCTCCTAATTTTTCGTATGCAGTTTGTGGCCTTGCAAGTCTTTAGTTACCCTTTTCGATATATGTTAACTGGAGTTTGAACGATTTAAAGAAATGATACGTTAAAGGTATTAATTTATCTAGCTAGCATTTACGATTATTTTAATTTTACAGGTAGATAACAGCACGTTTCTAAGCTTCTGTATTTAGTTTGTTAATATTCTACCGTAAGAATACGGCCTAGATTAACCTAAGAAAATTAGGTTTACAATCATTGTAAAAGAAGATATGTCAGTGCATGACGGTGTGAATGAAATGCCAACACGCAGCCGCATGAAAGTTTGCTTGGACAAGGTATAAGAAGAAATTCGGCTCCTCCCAATGTAATAGTTACCCATCGAGAGGAGACTTTACACGTTTCTTGGCAATATTAAGGGATGACTCCCCCAAATATGAAGGTTTGGTGCAATACCTGGCCTGGCCAACGCAATACAATGCATTTACGTGAATTTTAAGGAGTTGTTAAGTAGTGAAGATCATTTTTTGTACTTTATTTCTTGCAGTTTAGTGATGGATTTAATGTCATGACGTTCTCCAGTTTTGAGATTATTATTTATTCAGATATTTTTAGGAATATATTAGTATGCCCATGTAGCATATAAAGAAATAATTGTATACAATTCAGTCATTAGCCATGATATGTTTTTTTTTTTTGTAATTTAGTTACCTCTCTGTAGTGTACTGGGAGGGAGTTCTACACACACTTGTGGTCCAGTATTTTAATTCTATGAGGTATAGTGGAAATGCCTCGTGTTTTTTTTGTTGTCGCTGGAATGCATCATCTTAGGGCTGTGGTGATCGCCGACTCAGGCAGGAGGCCCTGGCCCTCACCCACCCTCCGTCACAAGCACCGTCACCACCCCCCTCCTCTCCTCACACCCGCCTCCTACAGGGCGTCACCCATCCGTCACACCCCCCGTTACTCAGACCTCCCCAGCACCTTACCAGCCACGGGGGGTTTTTTTAAACCTCATTCTTCCCCTGTCTCCACTAATCCCCCTACCTTCGCCTGTCACTCCTCCGTGCCTTGGGTTTTAGGCCCCATAGCAGGGTAACCTTTGACCCCTTCCAAGGCTTAAGGGTTCAAATACCACATACCTTTTGAAGGGACACATCCATTAAGACACCTTTTTAGGAAGAAAAAAAAATAGCGAATAGTGTAAGTGATAAAGATGACTCTCTCTCTCTCTCTCTCTCTCTCTCTCTCTCTCTCTCTCTTCTCTCCTAGTCTCAATTACATCCTCGTCCTCTCCCCTCTCTCTAGGGAAGATGAGAGAGTGACCGATATCCTTGATGTCATGGAGATCCCGGTCGAATCCCTCTCGCCCCACTGGGTCTCCTGCTGGGTCGATGGAGATTGCCTTCCCTGCTCCATGGAGCCTCGCTATGCCCCTCCACCCTCCCTCCTCGTACGTAAGAATCAGACGAACATACAGACAGACAGTGTGTCTGTTTGGAGGCATGGCGTCCCACAGACTGATCATGAATAAGGTTTCTAGAATAACTAAGGAAAATATATAGGCATCCGCTGAATATGCGCAAGGGGGGCCATGGCATCTGACCCCTTCCTCCCCACCTTAATTCCCCATATGTTACTCTCCACCCCTTGGTGTTACCTTCCTTCCTCTCCCCGCCGTGGCTTCTCCCCATCCCTCTTCTCCCAAGCAATAATCTGCTCCCCATCCTATACCATGGGTTCTCCCCACCATATGGCTGTCGTCTCCCACCTACCATTCCTCCCACTGTTCCTGCGCCGTGGAACTCATCTTCTCTCCCGATCATGGCCCTCCTCATCTGGTACCATGATAACCATCCAGGTCCTACCATAATAGTGGCTTTCGACCTGCCATAGGCCATACACTCCTGCCTGCCCCGTACACCCTTGCCTGCTCCCGGTAACTCAAGAGCCACTGCCGGAGATTGGCAGATTGCGATAGACCCCCCCTGACCCGATTGGGGATGTGGGGGCCTTGTGGTACCTAGCCTGTAATACCACCCTCCCTCCCTCACTCCATCACTTCCCTCCACCAGTCCTCTCCCTACACTCCGTCACTGCCGTCCATCAGCCCCGTCATTCTTCACCATTCTTCTTTGCCATCGCACCCTTCCCATCTCTCCCCCCACATTAATCTTGTATTCTAATGTGACTTACGCTTGACATGATACGTTCAGCGCCCACTGGGACCAACGTAAGTCCCCCACAGATTATCACAGACTCTGCCCACAGACCTCAGAGAAATGAGAATGCCATGGGACATTATATATTCAGTAAACTACATTAGTGGGTTAGAATGATCCAAGTGCTGGATGTCGTATGAATAGGAGGAGGATCGAGCCAAGCTGCGGGTCTGGCTGTACCCCTGAGAGGCCACCAGGTCCATGGTTGGCTGAACCGGATCCCGGGACAGATTGTGAGAGGGGACAGGCGTCTAGTTAGACGTGAGAGAGAGAGAGAGAGAGAGAGAGAGAGAGAGAGAGAGAGAGAGAGAGAGAGAGAGAGACATAGTTAAGTCCAGAGTTGTTAGACGGACGGTGAGTGATAGGGACTCAAAGGAAAGGAGTTAGGAAGAGGAGAGGTCTTTTGTGTGTGTGTGTGTGTGTGTGTGTGTGTGTAAAGATATGGCCAGGACCAAGCCAGAGACGAGCCATTGTGAATGGCTTCCTGTTCTCTCACGTGGCAGTCCTGGGGTACAGGTCCTGAGATACCTCTGTTGAC